>NC_084528.1:10809859-11109859 GCF_024500275.1 Phycodurus eques | reverse complement strand
CTGTGTCGTAGCAGCCAGATCCCCCCCCATCCCAGCCTTTACCTAGTCTCCCCACCACCCCTAGGAATGTGACATTCGTGTCCACTATTTATAGTGGGTCACCATAGTGACACAGTTACTGTTATATATTCTCTGCTGTCCAGGCATGATGGTCAAAGAGTCCAGTTTCAGACTAAATTCAAGGTGCTTGTGCATTCATGACTGTTTTCTTTTAACTACTAGTTGAAATTTGGCTGACTCACGTTTCTGTTTGTTTGCACAGCTCCTTCAGGATTTCCTTTCTGAGGAAAGTTTGCTTTTGCTGCTGCTTTGCAGCTTATCATCCTGAGAAATTTTACTCTGACAATTAACCATCTTGTTTTTGGATTTTCACTATTTGTTTGTTGTTGTTACCTTTGGATGTTTGAGTAAACTCTGGTGTGGACAGTACCCATCATCATCTGTCTGTAAATCAACATTTTCCAAAGAGTCTAGAGCCGAGAGAAAGGGGGTGACTTGTTTTGGCCACAGGCAGAAATAGCACCATGAGCGAGGCTTGTAAGAGAGTTTTGTGACTCAATACTGAAATAACACACTAAGGCTAACTTGCAAGCATTCTCTCCTGCCTCCCATTCGACAGAAAGAGGTACCATACATACAGAACATACACAAACACTGTTGTGGATCTACGTATTCCAGCCCACAGATTGTACTGCAGTATACTCACCTTTCTTAACTATTTAGAAAGAGGATTGCCTTACGTTAGCTCAGTTTTGGAGAAGACATTTTAGGTTTGCTTTCATAGTATATTATTCTATCTGATGGTAAAGATCAGATTAAGCAAATCTTTGAAGTTTGAGATAATGAAATTGTGTGGGTCCAACGAGACGGTCCACAATCTGAACAATGGCAGTTTTTCCTAGTCCCTGTCAATAATGTAATAATGTTTATGACCTTAATAGAGTGGAAATCACTACGGGTGCACTCTTAATCAGTACAATGGTTAGTAATATTTTCATTAAACTAGTCAAATTGGACTGAGTTAAATTTTTGAAGAAATATTTAAACAACCATCGAATACCCAGAGGCCCTGCTTATATGATCTTAAAAGCGAGCTCATCGCTCTAAGAGTGTGACCATGAGGTTCTGAACTGTATCCTGTGTGTTGGTGAAGTACCATGGACAAGAAGCATGGCCTCTGAATACCCCCCCCTCTGAACCTCACAGAATATTTTCACATTTCTATTTTCCTACTTCTGTCCTCTGAACCCACGAACATTCTTCCTGTGGTGCATTTCTTCGCCACTTCTTCTACCTTCCCTTCCTGCCACTCCTTCATTCTCATCATTCCTTTTTTTAACAACTCCTCTCTCCCATTTGGCTCTCATCCCTCTTTTTCTTTATTCCATCCCAGACAACTGACTGCTTTCACCACTGTCTTTCCTTTTCTGTCCTGCTGCATTCCTTTCATGCTTCCCTCCTCTATGTGTTTTGTTCTCTTCAGCTGGAAAACAAAGACAGTTCTAGACTAGAGAGCGGTGGTGTCCAGTGTGCCACAGGTTCTTACTCAGTGGCTCAGCAAGCCAGTCGTGAAGAGCACAACGAGACGTCAACGCTCCATCAGGACAAGGAGGAACAGCGCAGACTTCTGGCAGACACGTACTCAACCACCATGGAGCTGCACTGTCGTCTGGAGCACAACGAGAAGGATTGGTTGAAGGAGAAAGCTGAGCTATTAGAGAGATTTGACATGGAAAGGAGTGAATGGGAGAGCCAACTGAAAGATATGCAAAGGAAAATAGAAGAGGTATGTTGAATATTTGCAAAGATTAGCACTATAAATAGAAGGGTGTTATAGATAAAGGGGGATTTAGGTAAAAGAAGATCTGTTATTTTGTTTAATGAGAGCTCACCTGTTTTTGCGCAGTTTGTATGTAATCCTACTTACTCTATCACGAGTGTAAAATTCACAGCCTGCCACTGTCAAAACAATATTCCTGACCATTGCAGCTGCAAAGTGTGAGGAGAGGATGAAGTGGAAGGAAATGCAATTCCGTTCTTTCACTCCGCACACAGCATGAGTCTGTTTGTCACTGGTACAGCTGTAACAGGAATGCGTGTGTGACTGAAAATTGAATTTGGGTGCTATAAATTAGAAAGCAAACATTTCAGAGAAACATGGTATAGATCAGGGCACATATGATACATTAGAAAAGTCTCATGGCACACCACCAATTTAATATCACAAAAAGTATTGTAAACATACTGAAAAACATGATCATGATCTCGTCTCAATTTACTCAAATTCATTTGGTGTGAAATCTGGCCCTGTTCAGTTGAATACAAAGCTATGATTCAGATTTATTCATGACAACAGTTGGATACACTTGGTTGGTTCACTGTACATTATGCTATCGAGTGGAAGAGCAGCTAATTGTTTTGCTTGTCATTATACATCACTGGCATAGATGGATGAATGAAGAAGCGGAAAGAAATGTATGACAGAATTTGTCATAAGAAATTTTGGAACAATTGGAAGAATATTATCACACACATCATTGTTCAGTTCAGAGGTTGTGGGTTTGAATCCAGGCTCCAGCCTTCCTGTGTGGCACTTGCATTTCCTCTCTGTGCGGGTTTTCTCTGGGTATTCCGGTTTCCGCCCACAATCCCAAAACATGCATATTCGGTTCATTGAAATTGTCCATAAATCTGAATGTGATTGCTAATGGTTGTTTGTGCCCTGCGATTGGCTGGTGACCAGTGACCCCCCCACCCCTCACCCACACTACACTTGCCTAATGAGGATAAGTGGTACAGAAAGCGGATAGATGGATGGACCAATTAAGTGAAATTGAATAATTTCCTGCAGCATACTAATGCGCAGTGGCACAGCAGTTTGGAATAACTGGTCTAGGTCAACTGAAATGGGTCATTTTTACATTTTTATTTAAGTTTATTCAGAACAAATGATTAATACATTTACCAAAAATATGCTCTCGTTTCACTCCCTGCAAACAACATGAAGCGTTTCCAGCCACGTTAGTGGTTGTGACCATTCACAGTGTAAAACATTACAGGGAGCAAAGTAATAAAGCGTGAGAGGAAGTGTGTAGGGGTTAGATAATAGCATATACGAAACAAAGGCTTCCATAGGTTCGAGACGATCTTTCTGGCCAGAAAATTTGATTAATATTGAAATGACAAATTCATGCAAGCTGTTGGGGGGAGAGCTCAGGATTAAAGCAATTAACAAACTTGATGGTTCCCTTTCGTTCATAGACTGGAAAAGGAGAGAGGAAAATAGCCCAGGATCAATGCAGGCTTAAAGGCTGCTGTGACATCTAGACATTGCGTGATGGGCACTCGGGGTCAGCTAAGTCAGCATGAAATAGTTGCTATTTTGGGATTCTATGGTAGCAGGCCAGAGCTATCCTTTTACATTGTTTTTTTTTTTATTTTTATTGTCGATCGAATTTGGTTAATTGTTCATATCTTATTTTTATTGGTTTTGTGATAACCTTTATTCATTTTGGATTATTCTTTGGATGTATATTCTATCAATTAATGATGCACCAAAATTTGGGCCGCTGAAAATAGTCCAAAAGTGCATTTTTGGACCTCACTGAAATGAAACAACCGAAACAACATGTCTCAAGCGTAACATGTTGCAGGCTGATCACTGACGGCCGGCACACGAGTGCATAAAGAGCGGAGTAAAACATTATACGATACCCAAGCAATGACCCGCAGTGCTTTGCTGAATATCCAGTCGAATTGATTGGGAGGTCACTTTGTTACACACACACTACGCTCACAGTTTAATAATGACAGAGTACCATAAATGTGAAATAAGCATACATGTTAAACAACACATTCAACAAACTACCAGTAACATAAACACATTAACAAAGATGAACATCTTTATTACTGTAATAATTCTAATTTGCATGTCGCGATTAATTACGGGAAACACATGGCTTTTCCGTCATCGTGCTAGCGGCTACGAGCCCAAATGGAGCGTCCTTATTGTCGCCCAACCTCGCTGCTTTCCGCTGTTTGGAGGTGGAAAGCTTGTAGCATGCTATTTTGAGGCAGCCGCCTCCAGCTACCTAAAAGCAGCAGCTAACGCGGCTAAATACGATGTCGAGCCGCGGAGGCGAACGTGCGCCTCTCGTCCGTTCTCGAAACAGCATAAGTCACTAATCATCGCCGCCATGACAGCGAATAAGCTACATTTTTAGAAAGGTATCATTATAACGAAGGACGGAGGATAAAACGAGACAGACGGAGCACCATTGCGAATCGCTAAGATGAAGTCGCAAAAGGCCAAAATAAATAATTGTGTAGTACAGTGCACGTGTCACATTGGTCTGGCTGGAACAGTGTTATAGCGGAGATTAGCCGACTTTGAAGAGCAAAATAGCAGGCATATTAGTGTTTTATAGAGGAAAATACTGTAATGTACAATAATGCTAGACAGCTACATAAACAAAACATAAAGGTTGATACAATAAATACTTCAACACATTTATTAATGATTACAATTATAGAGTAATGATTATTTTGTGAAATTGAACAGTATGCAGATTATTTTGTTTCATCCTATTGCATAATATACTGCAATGACTGTCCCACGGTAATGTTCTTGACATAATTAATATAAATGTGGAAATTCAAACAAATTGTTCTGAAAGTGAATTTTCATAGGTTGGCAGCTCTGCAGTCATAGCCATAAATGCAATTTTACTAATAATTATCATACTTTTGTAATTATTAATTGGTGGGAATGATTTATTTCTATATTTTAATTACTGTAAAGCGCTTTGTGTTGCATATTTTTGTATGGAAGCGCTTACAAATAAAGTTTTATCGATCATTTCTTTTGGTGTTTCGGCCTTGAGCTTTTCAATTTCGGTTTTTGGTTTGGGTCAGGAATTTTCATTCCGATGCATCACTAATGTCAATCTACATAATCATATTTCAGCATGTAATTACATTTTCCTCTTACTATTTCTAGTTGTACTGTGAGGTGAGGGCCAAGCGAGAGGGGACTGGCGGTAGGCGGAATGAGGAAGAAATGCATCGGCTAAGTGTGCCTTCACTCAGCTCTGGTTCCAGTGTGCTCAGTGACATGTCACAGACACACAGCAGCTGCAGTCAGCCAGAGCCCTTACTCCCCTTTGACCGCTACATCATCAGTGGTGGGGGGCGTGAGAGTCATTCCCCCACCTGCTGTCAACCAGACAGACTCAGTGAAGTGATTGCAGGTGGTCAGTTTACTCTGAATGAATGTGCACATCCTGGATTGAGGTCTAGAGACTCCGTCCTTGATAGGAAAGATGCTGCGAACACTTCTGAGCTTGAAACAATTTTCCATAAATCTGTTGGATGTGGACTGGCAACAAAACATGTCTTAACAGTGAATGAAAAACATCATCATGGCATTAAAGAAAGTCCACTGCTGGCAGAGCCGAGTAATGCCAGTGAGAAGAAGAAAAGCACCTCTGCTCTGAATGCTGTGAGTGATCAGAAGTTACTTTTCTATGTTCTACATGAAATTATTGTACTCGAAATGGACAATGGTGTTGGTCCACCTGGCAGTTATATAAAATGAACATTTTAAATAATTTCAAGTTGGTTTCCCTCTTTCCAGCGATGAGAGCTTGCAATCATCTTAAAAGACTTTTGAGGCGATTTCACCGTCCATTAATCGGGAAGCGCACATATGTGATCATACATATAGCTTACTGATGAGGCCTGGTTACTGACGGAGACCTGGCTCACAAGTTCTGTTGTACTTCATTCCGAAGGTGTTGGATGTCGTTGATGTCAGGGCTCTCAAATTCTTACACACCAACTCATCCGTGTCTTTATGGATTTTGCTTTGTGCACTGGGGCATGGTCATGCTGAAACAGAAAAGGGACTTCCCCAAAATGTTCCCATAAGTGGGAGAATTTTTCGAATGCCTTGGTAAAAAAATAAAATAAAATCAGATTAAATAGGAGCCATGGTGTGTCTCAATACTTTTGTCCATACATTGAGGATGTTATACATATTTATATTTTAATCTCGTCTTTGCATTTTATACACCCATTGGTTTCTCTGAATCGAAAATATAACGCTGAAAGTGTTATACTAAAAGATTCAGCCGTCGTTATCTTTTTCTCATTGTTCCAGGCTCTGAAGGAGATTGCTCGTGTCAGTGAGGAACTCTGTAGCTACCAAGATGAGATAAAAAAGAAGAGTGAGGATAAAAGGTAATAAAGCTGTATAGTTGCGTTATACTGTACCTACTGTCACCAAATCTGATTTGAACAGAGAGAGATTAGTTTATGAAACTTCAATTTACATCTCTTACCATTTTTAATCAGAATGAGATACTGTATGCATTGAATACAATATGAAAGTATTAGAGTAGTTGGATACATTTTGTGGTTGAATTTGTTTCAGAAATCGTTCTGAATTGTTGTACCTCTCAGAGGAGAAGACCTCTGCAGACATGGATAAAACTGGACTGGAGTTGAATGAGGCACCAAATGACCTTAGTCAAATCTACAATCAACTGAAGGAATTGGAGAAGGAAAACTGGATCACCTTGTCACCAGATTACACCTGGCGGCCCAACAGAGGGTCAGAAGATTCCTGGGAAAGTAATTCTATTGACAGCTGCAAAGATGTGCCGACATGCCCTGTGGCAATCTTTGATATGGATACACCAGGCCCCCCTGTCCTTCCCCGCAGCTTCTCCCGGAATCTGAGCTCCCCCTCCCAGACAGACACAGAACTCCACATTCCCGAATCCCCCAAGACAACAATGACAAAATGCAACAGTCCATGTGTTACTGTAGACAAAAAGTGTGGCAGTCCTTCCATTGTTAGAAAGTTTGAAGCTATGTTGCAGGAAAATGAAGGGAAGATTTTCATAGATGGTGTGGTAGCATCCTGTTCTGTTCCAAAAAGTTCAAACTGTAACATGGGCTGCTCCCACAATCGCTGGTCTTGTGATGCATCAAAGTTCACTAGCAGTAAGTTGTCCAGAGGTGGGACTGTCCAGAAGAGTTTCTCTGAAGCCAACATATTGACTTCAAGAAAAGACTGCTCACCTTACAGCCCTGGCATTGGGAATTTGCACAACCACCAAATACAAATGCCTCAAGTTCTTAAAGAATTACCTGTAGATTTGCTATTGTCCTCCCTGGAAATATCACCAACCAGTCCCAACCTGCAGTGCTCCAGGAGAAACATTTTGTTGGAAAAAAAAACTGCAGCATTCAACAGAACTTTGTTTCAAGCAGAGATGGGCCATGGTGTAGAGGAGCAAGAATGTGTTTTGGAAGCAGATGGTTACTCTATGGGTTTCCAACCAGCAAAGATAGCAGATTGTGCGCCAGATGAGCTTTTACCTCCTAAGAATTACCCTGATGACACCACTGGTCTCAAGGATGTGAATACTGAAGTTGAATTATCCACTGCCACTTCACATCTTCCCATTCAAAACACAGAGGTCAAACTGAACCAAAGTAATTCTGAAGTTCAAGAAGCCAGAATGAAGAATTGCACATCTTCTGTCAATGCAACTGAACAACCAAACGCTGCAGTCTGTGAGGCCAACACAGTAACTTCTCAGAGTCCTGGACTCTTTTCTGATGTTGAACAAAAAGTTCAAACAGCAAGCAGCTCTTCCAGAAAAACACAAAAAAAAGCACCCACAAACACTACCCTTTCTGAGGTGGTTTTGTCTGCAAATACCCATCCAGGTCAGAATGTGGAATATGTCCTCTTCAAGAGGGACAGTCCTTCAGAAGCAGTGATTCAGCCAGCTAAAGTTGACGTTTCACTCCAGGAGCCTTCTGCTCAGAGCAAACAGAGACAAATGACACTGCCAAAACTTGGGTCTGTGCCTCCCTCCCAGATGGACTGCTCCAGACCTGCACCTCGAATGTTGAATGACCATCCCTGGAAGCCCCTCACTCTAGCTGCATACCCGCGCCCTGAGGGCTCACGGTCCAACTACGGAGCATTAGAAAGAATTCTGAAGCACTACGAGACTGCAGCTCGTTCACAACTACAGGATGAGACCGTTTCGGGTCAAAACGTCAGCGTCCAGCAAGACAATGCCATTGGATCGAACATGCGAGACATGATCCCTCATCCCGTAGCGCCTCCTCTGCGACAGCCATCACTCATACAGTCAAGCACCACAGTCAGCAGCCACAGTGCCATGGGAGTGACACAGATACAGCAGCAAGTGCAGGTGGGCCAAGTTTTACGCATGCACACATTCACATCACTAATTATAACATTTAGAAACTTGCTTGGGATAAAATAGTCTACTTATTGTTTCGACAAAAATGTGTTCAAAAGACTTGCATGACACTTGATGATGATTATTTAGTTCTGTGTAATATAAAATGATTTCTCATTGACTGATTCGGTAGGCTCTGATGGTAATATTACTGTATATTTCTGGTATGTGCTGCATGAACAGAAGCAGGCCAGTCTCCATCATAATCTGGGGCATTTCCTTGCTTAAAGGCTCCCTGCAAATAGAACTCACTGTAGCATATAAATGTACCTTTTCACAAAATCCCTGTCATACCATTTATCTTTAAGAATTTGTCATCATAAAGTCCTTCCACTCAGCCTTCACAAAGGAAGTGTTTTTGTGGCGAAGGAGCTATCATGAGAAAAGCTTGTCTGACTGTTATTGTACCTATCTTATGAGAGCTTCAGACCTTTTTTTCTGAATGCATACAAACATTGAAGACTTTTGAATCAGAATCCAATCATTACTCCCTGTACTATTCCAAAATAATAATCCAACGAATTAAAAATCCAGTTTGATGATTTGAAAACTATCTATTGAACCTGAAAGAGAGTACGCTGGCGTGTTTTGACTGCCACGCTTTGGCTGCAGCTTCTCCCTCCGAAAACGTTTTTCATTTTAGTTTCAACATGGCTGACTTTAACTAGGATCCCTCGCCCTACCATGGCCAAACTTAGAACCTGGGTTGGTTTTGCGCCTGTCGGTGGCATAAAACCTCAGCTGCCTCCTTTCTAGCTAGCCACCTGGCTACCTACCTGGCTCTCGTCATCAAACAGTGTGTGTTGGATCAACTTTTCCACCTTCATTGCCGTCCACCACGTCGATGTCTCCTTTTCGGCTTCGGTTGTGGCGCTGCCATTTATAGCCATGCAACTCCTCGGGCTACGCTAATGGATGCCTTCTTCCACGGAGATCTCGGTGGAGGGCTATAGCTACAACTGCGTACATGCACAGAAATTATGCGCATTAAGTCCAAATGGCGTTGGCCATAAAGCCTAAACATTTTGAAATATATATATATTTTTTTAGTAAATGCAGCATGGCAGAATAAAGTACAGTGAAACTTAATTTGTTTCATAACCTCGTTTCTAACCCGAAATTATCTTAAACCAAGGTAATGTTTCCCATTGAGATGAATGGAAATTCAATTAATCCGTTCCAGCCCAAAAAATGTAATTACGCTTTTTTTTGTTTTTGTTTTTGTTTTTAAATCAGTGGGTATATCATTAAAAATAAATAAATGTGCAATATACAAATAAGTGAAAACCCGAAGATTTTGGACATAACCTGAACTGTGCATAAACCTGGCCGTTCCTAATCTGAGGTTCCACTGTAGTACGTTATTCTTTGATTTGTTGTGATTTGAATCTGAAAAACTCTGATTAGGCTGTTTTTTTTCCGGCGGAGTTGAATGCCAATACGAGTCACCACAAATTCGGGAACAGCCCGAGTTACTGTCGATGCACTTTCTATTATATACTGTATGAGCATGGTAAAAATGTCAGACATTTTATAGGCATTTCCCTGAAATGGGGCATTGTTTGTTTTGTCATATTGTTTTCAAAGGACAAGGCTGAAAGTATTAATGCTGTTTGAAACTACTTGTTATTTTGCCCAGGTTCAAGAAGACTACAGATGGAAAACATGACATCATGTAAAGTATTTTGGCAGCCAGATTTGATAATTGATAGAATGGTGTTGTAATTTTTAATGTTAATTCATGTGTTTCTCCACAGTATGAAGACGATTCGTGCATCTTCTCAACCCAGAACGTCTTTTCAAAGCCTGCGTGTCCAGCCAATCGACGTCTGCCTTCCCGATGGGCCAGCCGCTCCCACACTTTCTCCTCTTTCACCGCTACATCTTCCTGTAAAACCCCTGTTTGACCACCATCCTCAACCCCCACCAGAAACCCACTTCCTCCTTTACTGATTGACATACCTTTCACTTGGACACTGTCTTCTTTTGATCTTTACCTTATTGTCTGAGCAACAGGAGTCCTTCTGTGATGATACAAACTCTAGCTGTTATCTTCACCACTGTTTTACGTAGTAATTCTGATCTCCTCTGTCACACACTTATAGGTGCTTTGGTTGTGAGTCTGCTTTCGATTGTATCCACTGGAGCGAAGCTGACTAGAAGACTTTCCAAAATAGCTTCAGTTGTGCAGTAACATGCTCACACTGATCCGCCAAGCATTGCACATGCTTCTGAGGTTGCTGAAAACCTATGATTTACTACACTCAGGTCTGTATTCTAGCCTTGACTACAGAAGCCTTGCAGACATTTTGTACTAATCATGCTTCACTATTTACCTTCGCCCTGCATACTGTATTTACGACTGAAGGCGATGCAAACTCATTATCAAATGGAACTGTATGGTGTTTTGTATTATATTGATTGGTTTTGGCATAAAGAGAGATGCAATGGCACAATCATGTTAGATTCAGATATACTGTATCTTCAGCCTAACATTGTCACGTTTCTGCTTTGAATAGAATTGCATATATGTACTGTACCTTGCCTGTGACTTACAATTTTGTTTTATATTCAGCACTGACTTTACATCCATCATATCTTGAATACAGATTTCTTTATTCATACAATGTGAGTTCCCTTTTATATCTTTGTACCAAAGGCTGGTTTTGTTATTATCATTTTCTGACTTTAGTTTGAAAGATGATGTTTCTCATGGCATTATTCCAGTCATCTTAATTCTTAAGTTGTATCTGATGTTACTTATATGGAGTATCATTTACTCTGCAACATAAATAGTGCTGCTTACTGAACAAGAACGAGGACTTTTTGCTTCTTATACTAATGAAAGGTCACATATCGGACATTACTTAGTTTAATATCTGGCAAAGTACTTGACCCCATCACTATTAAAGTGATCCCTTTGCTGTTAATCTTGTGTAATAAAATAAGGACGAAGGGATGTTCAACCCTCTTAGTCCTTTTGTTACATTTACTCATAGTGTGTTTGTAACATGACAGACCAGAGTACCTGAGTACCACCTACAGTTGTCATATTGTCACTAATATCATTGTTTTGTTGTGCGTTTTTCAGAATGTTACATTTTTAAAAAAAATGTCCATTTTAGCTTATCCACAGTTGTGAATGGTAGGATCAGTAAAAACCTGTTCACTCTGACTTGAATTTTTACTCTCATTGTATAATTTTGAAAATGTATACCTAAAAATGCAGTGACAAAGTCGGGACAGAATTCATTTTTGAACTTTCTTCCTTTCTGAACAGTGAGAAACATCAATTATGTGGATAACTCTCAGTCAAGAGGACTATCCATCCAGCCATCCATTTTCTGAGCCACTTCTCCTCACTAGGGTCGCGGGCGTGCTGGAGTCTATCCCAGCTGTCATCGGGCAGGAGGCGGGGTACACCCTGAACTGGTTGCCAGCCAATCGCAGGGGCACATACAAACAAGCAACCAGTCGGGCCGGAGATTGAACCTGGGTCCTCAGAACTGTGAGGCTGACGCTCTAACCAGTCGTCCACCGTGCCGGACTCAAGAGGACTACTGTAGTTCAATAGTTCAAGGGATAACGGCTTCAATCTTGTTGGCTGACATCTCAAGTGACACTCAGATGTCTTCTTCTGAGTTATGAATGTAGACCTTTGAAACAGGATGCCAGTTTGCGCTTTTGTGCAATGAATCTATTCTAGGGCTTCCTGCATGTTGTCTGTGTTTTGGGTCGAAATTGTAACACGCTGCTTACTTTTAGACTATAATTTCCTAGTGAACAGCATAGATGTGTTAACTGCAAGACGAATCATATTCACATTCACACATTTAGCCATTTGTTTATACAAACAGAAAAAGTAACCCATGCACATAGCGTGAAACCTGGCACCCAAGACGGACTGAAATAACAGGTGCAACAGTGTTATGGTGCCAGAAATCCTACCCTTGGACATAGTGACGTGGTATAGATATAAATATTGCCATCGCTTCATGATGCAGAGCCAGAACCTGTGTTGGATCTATCCTGTGTTATGTTTGGAAAGGATTGGTAATCTATCAGGGTGTTTGCGATGCAGTCATCAATGTTCCAGAAACAAAAACACGGTGAAGAAGGTAGGCTGTGTCACAATGTATGTAACGTTGTGCACAGTGCAGACACAGTCATTCACTTACTTTAGTGTTCCCAAATTACTCACATACTCATCCTCTCATACTCTGGCTTTCTCTCCAGTAACCAGTCCATATATTCGTCTAATTTAAGGCCCTGTTTACAACGTGAATGGCTGTCTTTGAAGTTTTGTATTACTTTGCTCTTTGGTGCTTCCGAAACGTATCAATGCTTCCAACACTATTTATCTGTCTCTATTCCACAAAGAAAACCTACAGCTTCCTGGGAGCCTCAGGCACCTGCTAACCTGCCATTATGCCTGCCCTGAAATAGAGCCTTATGTGCTGACTGCAGCACATGCTGTATCATACTTCCTGTGAGGCCGAGGACAGCTATATATCGATGGATACATTAACGGGTCACTTAAGCAACAAACGCATGCAGTCAGACACAACTAAATAATGTACAATCCTCCAAAAGTATTAGTAGGCCAATTCCTTTAATTTTGCTGTTGACTGTAAACATTCAGGTTTAATGTCAAAAGATAAATATGATACAATGATGAATTTCAGCTCAGATTTAGCTTTAACCATTTACATTTGGATCTGATGCACAACTTAGAAGATAACATTATTTGTAACAGAGCACCACCTTTTAAGTGAGCAAAATTGGAACAGATGTAGATTAAAGCAAATACATTTTCATTTACAAATCCTTGATTTACAATAAGTGCATCAAGCCTGTGACCCACTGACCTCACCAATTTTTATCTGTTCTTCTTTTATGATGCTTTTCAAGACTTTCACCACAACCTCGTGTCACATGATTAGCAGGTAAAATGCATACTCTGCATGGTTTAAGTCTGGAGATGGACTTGGACAGTCTGCAACCTTCCTTTTCGTTACTCTCCGTGTATTCCACAAATGAAGATTTGTGAGACCCTCCCAGAAGAAGCCGTACAAGCCTGAGCAATAACATTACATCCTTTGTGTTCTACAGATGAGCTTGTATGTTTGTGCAGAGCCTTTCCAACACTTTGGTAAAGGATGAGCTTTACCTCATCAAATCGTACAAATAAAAAGCAAAGAATGTGTGAGACCGTTATCTACTTTTATAGCTTTCCAGCATGGCCTTGCTATTCTTCTTGCATCTTCTAGTTCGGTATAGCCTTTGTACTTTTTTTCCCTGGAAGTCTTCTGCAAAAAGTAGTTCATGATCCCCTAACTCCTGCGCTCTGGAGGTTGTTGCTGATGTCTCTAACAGTTTTAGGGTGCCTTTCTTTACAGCACTCAAAAATGTCTGTGACTTAAAATATGAGCTATGTTTTTATGAGTCCGGAATTACACTAAATGTGAAAACAGCTTGGTGGTTATTGCCCCGTAGCACTAGAGCAAGAGGCAAGAGAGTATGAAATCAAAATCTCCCTGTGATTGTTTCAAGTATCTATTCTCTTGCTTGGTAAGTAAATAACTTAATGCCCGACTGTGTGTACCACGACAGCTCTTTGATAACCAGGTATGCATCACTCAAAGTAAAATCCTTTCTGATTAGTTTAGCGTGAGCATTGACCAATCAGATAGCATGTTGCAGACTCACTTCCATTCGTTTTTACGTGCAACAAACACTTCCGTTTTCGGCAGTTGGAGGAACTCGTTCTTGAGATACTGTATGTCGAAGCTGATTGGTAACCAGGGGTGTATTTAATCCTTCTCGGCTAACACTGACAGCAGTGCTACTGCTACAGTCAACAGCGACTAGCTCTTGCTGTTATCAGTTACACACATTCGGTGTCACCGTGAAAAAAGGTGGAACAGCCCAGGACACGGGGGAGACTATGTCTCCCAGCTGGCCTCGAAATGTCTTGCGATCCCCCCGGAGAGCTGGAAGAGCTGGATGAAGGGGCTGGGAAGAGTGAAGTCTGGGCGTCCCTGCTAAAGCTACTGCCCCCGCGACCCGACCTCGGATAAGCGGCAGAAAATGGATGGATGGATGGATGGATGGATGAAGGTTTGTCTTTCAGTAAATTGAACCCAATATAACTAACCAAAGCTATACAAAGGGAGGAAGAAAAGGTGGAAAGTGCATGAGAGCTACAGAATGGAGGGTTATTGATTATCTGCAAGGTAAAATACAAAAATGAATTATCTTTCCATAATAGATGGGAAATGAGTGCAAGGTGTAGCCATTGGTACCAAAATGACATTTCATGGAGTTATCTCAGGAATACCCACAACTGTTACAGCCGATGAAGTAATGAATGTGAAGGGAGCACGGTTGACTCGGGTTAGTTGCAAAACACAATTTCCAGTCGCTTGTAACTCATATAGTTTGATGAGGAAAGCCTGCCAACTAGAATTTACAGTCTATGTCCTACAGGGAATTAGACCTTATATGAACCCCAGCATTGAGGTACTACAAAAGTCACGGCATGTAGCGGCTGTTTGATGCAGGCAAGAAAAGATGTGGGAGATGTGCTGGGTGAAAAGAATGTAGGAAATGCACAGAAAGCGCTAAGCTAAAATGCTTTGAACTGTGGAGGAGAATGAAGCTCGGATTACACCGGATGTGAGGCCAGTAAGAAAGCAAGACAATGCAGTGGATTAAAATGTCAGAGAGTACAGTATATTTGCTGAAACTGTCAAGGAAGTAAATGGACAAATGGAACAAATAAATAACAAACTAACCAACAGAATATAAAAAGGCATGTGATAGATGCATCAAATTAAAGACAGACACTTACATTGTCAGTAAAAAAAAAAATATATATATATATATTTTTCCTGATTTGTGGTATATTGTTCAATGCAAACAGAGAAGAATACAGTGAAACTAAAGATAGTTAATGCATTTGAAAAAAAATCCTAGGAATTAGGGATTTTGGACAGAAAAAAGTGGGGGAGTTACTGAGTGGGGGAACACCATGTACACAAACACAATCATGAGGTGGTGGCATATCAGGGCATTATGGTGGTGGGTTAATTCTGTTCACTGGGTGGGATAGGTCTTAATTTAGATAATATAAGTAAAGACTATTACTCGTTAATGGTTAACATCGGCATAAACTGACATCAGCACTAGGGTAAAAACAATATCTTATATTTTAATATCGAGCATCTTCAAAGATTGGGGCTTAGTTCCATTTATCTAGTGTTATACACTTCAGTTCGGTAGGTGGCGGTAATGCTCTTGGAGGCTGATTGCCAAGCACCATTCAAATCAAACAAGAAGAAGAATTCCGTTTTGGGGGGGAAGTATTTCAGAGTAGCACAGTGCAACGTTCAAGGTTGGTTTTGCACAGTTTTGTTGCAAAAATGAGATCGTTAGATACCATGGTGTTTGTACAGGATTTTGACTCACCCTACAGCTTAAAAAAAAAACAACAACAACGTAAAATACTGAGGTGTTTCACGTTCACGTACCTGATGTACAAACGCTTTCGTTCGTTCGTCACTGTTTATGACATTGCATTGTCGTGACTTAACTCTGCGTACCCAGAATATCCACATACATGTTTTTATGATATTTAATTAACCAAGTAGACCCCGAGTCAAGGTGAAGTACAGCAATCTGTACGTGAACCATCACATACAAGTAGCTTTTCATTTAAAAAAAAAATTACAATCAAATTGTTATTTGTCATGCTCATCATTTTTTTTTTTTTTTTTTTTTTTTTTTTTAAATATCTATATTTGGCCACAAACCTTGTCCGTGCTGAAGGATCATGGTCATCTGTGCAGCGATGCGTCATTTGCTGAGGGGGAGCCATGTGTGTGGCAGCTGGGCCAGGTATCGGAGCCTTTTCTCTATAAAATGAACTGACTGGACATTACAGCAGTAAAGCTTCACTGTCAATTAAATGAAATGTAATTCAATATTGTGACAACCAAAAAGTGCCTTGACAAAGATAATAATGCTCATTATGACATTGTCAGAGAGGTTTTATTAGTCATTATTAATTCAAATCATGCAAAACCTCTGAGACGTATCAGCATATTTGTTCGATGTGATTTAACATACAGTATATTCTCAAGGATGTGGCAGAGACAGGTGAGTGGCAGAGTTTACACTGAGCTGGACTTTGACCAAGAGGAAATTAAGGCCAAGCTGCTGGGCTTTCCTGGAGGCGCCATTGAGCTTTCCAAACAGGAGTCTGGCATCGCTGTCCTTACGATCAACAACCCTTCCCGCATGAACGCCTTCTCCGGTAAGGTTTCTCAAAAACCATTATATACTGTATCTTCTGTCTATGCCGACAGCAAATAGTGACAGGCAAAACAATTAAATGCTCTTCCACTCGGCAGAAAGTACATAATAAAACTTATGTATCACTTTTTTTTTTTAATTATTATTTAAAAAATATATATATACAATTTTGTTTGGTGTTGTGTCATGAGATTTTTGTAGTGTAAAATTTGTTACCTTGTGCAATAAAGGTTGTATTGTGCTGTTCTGCCCCAGGCAGCATGATGGTGCAGCTGGAGGAAAAGGTGAGTCAACTGGAGCAGTGGTCAGATGGAAAAGGACTCATACTTCAGGGTGCTGCGGGAACTTTCTGTTCTGGATCAGACCTTAATGCTGTCCAAGCCATATCAAAACCTCAAGTATGACTAAACGATAGTAAAATATTTTCATCTCCTAAGCCTACACCCTAAAGCAGGGCACACACATACTGACAAGGCCCAATTCTCAAAATCTATCTGTACGATTATTCGCTTTATCTTTTTAAAAACATTTTTTTAAACTTTTCGTGTTAAGCTGCTTTGTCATGCCGAATAGATGATCTGTATCAGTTTTTATGCCGGAACAGTTTTGCCTTTGCAAGTGGAATGATAGCCAATTAGGGAGCGAAATGTTTAACGTGGCTTACAAGTCATTCACCACAATAGAAATGACAAAAGAGAAGAGTTTACAATTGCAATGTATTTACCAGACAAGAAAAAAAAAGTTTTTTTTCATTGTCATGTGTGGGATCTCATACAAAACTATAATAATGTAAAACTAATGTAAAAATAAAATGAAGATGCTAAAAGTCAGTATGTTCGTGCCCTGTTTTACTTTCCTGCATACATTAGATTATACTTGAAATTATTTGAAAAAGCAATGGTCTATGCCCAAGTGATGTTGCTTTTGTCTTGTAGGATGGCATTAAGATGTGTATGTTTATGCAGAATGCTCTTACAAGACTACTCAGGTAAGGGGGCTTTTTTATTCCGTATGATCAAAGCTTATGCAGTTGTTTTATGTAATTAGAGGCCAATATGCGGTGTTCCCAGTGCAGGCTGCCTATGATCTCTGTTGCTCTCGTGGAGGGGAGAGCGGTAGGTGGAGGCGCAGAACTTACTACTGCCTGTGATTTCAGGTAAGGGTTTTTTTTTTTTTTTAATAAAAAAGGGGTACAACTAAACAAATACTGATTGTTACCATCGTAACCAATTTTTTGAAATGTTAAGAGACCCCACACAAAAATCACTGTGCTTACAGCTCTTAGAGCGTGGGGTGTACTCGAGATGACCGACACAGCACACCACGCACACACATGCAGCGATATATCCACTGATTGGGGGTCTACTACCCCAAACCACCATAGTGCCACAGACTGCTGGAAAATACAAAGAAGAAATAGAAGCCGTTAAGATAGCTTAGCTTATGGTAAATACATTCCTCTCCTTGTCATTTTTTATTGTGGCAAATGACTTGGTTGGGGCACACGTTATACAAAGACTCAACGCAACCACTGCTCTCTATTTGTGTCCTGGAACAATGTGAGCTTCAGGTGGATAGAGAGTTGGATAGATAGATAGATAGATAGATAAATAGATAGCTGGATATACTTTATTCGTACAGGTGTATGGGTCATAAATACCGTCATTCATTAAAGTTTGATACAGTGTTGCTCCTGCATGTCGTCATTCTTTCTATTCCCTATGTATTCTGCAAGTAAATTGTTCCGGTGTGTGATGTGGCAAGATTTTGGGGATTTGTAGTTTTGAAGGATGACCTTCTTGGCACTTGTTAAGTAAATGAGTAGGGGGTTTCTGTATTTAAGTTGAATTCACCTGGGTCAAGTCTCCTAGCAAGCAGAGAGCTGGTGAGGGTTGGATTTTGTAATCAAGGATCGTGGATAGTTTTCCAATAATTGCTGTCCAAAAAGAGTTAACAGCTTGGCAAATCCAGATGGCATGGAGTTAATCATCTGTTGCGCCTGAGAAACATTGTGAGTATATTTCTGCATCAACTAAACCCATTTTAAGCATTTTGGTTTGGAAGTCATGGACCCAAATCAATACAAATATCTTTGCATTGATTTGGGTCCAAAATTCTGAGTCAGGGGGTAGAGATCCATCATTTTCCTAATTTGTGGTTGGTAGTGCTATTGGAAATGTCTGCAAAGCAGACAATACAAAACTCCTGGTTCAGTGTGTAAAAAGGTACGTTTAACATTTCAGATTGTTGGCCCCGACCGTTCTCCAAGCAGATCGGAGAAGAACAATCACGCGTAACACACTGCACAGCACAAGATAATGTTGTACAGACATCTGATCGGGCCTATTGCCGTCTTTGATCAGAAGAGAGGAAAATGCTAAAATTTGGCCCAGTCATCAATTTAAGTGTGTACTCCCGATTGAAACAGGATAACCTGAGCTGGCCCGTAAAATAATTCAAGTCTGATACTTCTTTTTTAGATTAATGGCACCTGGCAGTGTGGTCCAGTTTGTACACAAACACCTGGGTGTGGTCCCAGGCTGGGGCGGAGCTGCTCGACTGGTCCATCTTGTTGGAAGCCAAAATTCCCTGAAGTTGCTCAGTGGTGCTTCAAAAGTGGACCCTGAATTTGGCATCCAGATACGGCTGGCAGATGGAGTTCTTAAAGACCCTCAGGTTGAGGAAGGTGTGGGGACTGTCCTACAACAGGCTGAAAAGTGGCTCAGTCACTACACTACAGGGCCACCGTCAGTGATCCAGGCCATTAAAAAAGTAGCGTTGTCAGGGAGAGAGCTCTCTCTAGTGGAGGCTCTGAGGACTGAGAAGCAGGTGTTTGGGACTGTTTGGGGGGGTCCAGCCAACCTACAGGCATTAACCAGCAAGTCTAAATACAAATGAGCATGTCATACTGACCAAATTTAAGACTTGCATAATTGCATTTAACCCAACTGTGGAAACTGTGCAGGTCAAACTTGGAATAAAACCTTGCCGCTGTGCATTTTAGCAACTGTGATGACCTTAATCTACAGAGTATGTCATGGATAAAATTATTATTACCATTTTGAATTACACCACTTGTTCATTTTGCAATTTCATGACTATAGTTTTAAGAAATTGGATCTTCCAGTCTTGGGATCGTGTGTCATTTGATAGCTGATGTGATACTGTAACGAGCTTGCTTCATTGATACTGTTTAGTAGGGTGTCCTCTTCATGAAGGACATTGAAACACTATTATTTAACATCTTTATTACGGTTTTATTTTATTTTTTTGTCTCTACTTACCCTTGACCTTATGGTTATTATTATATTTGTATTATTATTAAAGACAGACCACAATCAAGCAGTCAGATTAATGTAAAATGCCATGTGTTTTTGTAACCCCATTTTATATTCCAAATGTTCAAAGGGGGGCTTTAGCACCACGTCGCTGTGGCTTCGGTGTTAAACCTGACACTGGATTGGGACTACACGTCAAACCAAAATCTTGTTTACATTTGCCAATGTATCCCTATTTTAAGACTTGGGCTCCAAATGACATCAACAAAAGCTGAATCACATCTCGAGCTATGTGAAATGCTGGAATTCCTACAGTTTTTGTTTTCTCTGGTTGATAAAACTTTCAGGTGGGGCTGGGTTTAATAGCTACACACTATCCCACATGGACTCAAAGTAGATGTAATGTGTCTAAGGGGGGGACATCTATTGTAAAGGAAATAAATGACTAGTAATGTGTCTCATGAATATAATACAGCAAAAAGCCATTGTTAGAATGATGAAATGACCATTTATTAATTTACAAACCAAGTAAAAAAATTGCCAAGCGAACTTAAAAAAACAAATATTCAGAATGGAAAGTCCAAGAGGATATAAGCACACAGAATAAAACTTCAAACTTTGATTTGGAATGGCATGACCGTCTTACTGCCTGACATGTTGCAAGTAATATCAGATTTAAAACCAATGTCAAAACAAAAGGACATTTATCCACACCAAACCCAAAATAAAGAGCATCTTGCCAAGTGTAGTGTTAAAATAACTACTCTTCAAACATGCACCAGTTTTACTTTATATTATGGCAACACTCCAGTGGAGAATACTCTCGTTGTAGCCAACTTTTAACATCCAACAATGATACTTCACATTATAGTTCCAGTTACTTATAGTTGAACAATTTCAATGAAAAGTTACATCTATTTTTATATGTTAAAAAAAAAAAAGTATTTTGCTGCAGTTGAGCGATCCGATGCCGATAAACATCAATAGGCAGTGAAATATTTAGTACGTTGCAATTATGTTCCTCAAGGGTGATGGAGAAAACACAACCTGCCTCAAGATGATTTCACATGTAAAAATGCACTGAAAATTCACTATTTGCTAAAACCTGAAGCAAACTAATCCAGTAGGTTGAGAGTTGTGAAAGAGAAGGAGCGCTTGATGTGTGTGAAATGTTAGCTGAGAGAGTTAATGATTAAAATGCAGCTATTCACGTTGAGGATGATGCAGTTCCAAATGACTCATTCATGCTCCCTCTAACATGTCACAGATCGCCATTACTACTCTTGCCGCTGGAAAACATGGGTCAGTTTGTGAGCAGTGAGAGTGAATGAGCGCACAAAGGATAGAATAAATTAATGGAGCGGAATAGAACAGAGTTATTTGAGAAAGGAAAAAGTTCACACTTCAGTCACTGTACACTGACCATCAGGCATTCGGGACCTTTCACTTGCAGATGACGAAGGGTGGGAAGTGGACTCTGCTCCAGGAAGGGCTCGGTCCTCTCGGTTCAGTCTTTGCCTCTGCGACCGACCCTCCATCAGCTCCATGTGCTCACAGTCGCCTCCCCCCTGCGCTTCTTCATTATGATCCTCTTCTTCCTCATCATCGCTCCAGTCTCCAGAGCCGGATTCGTCCACGGAGGTGTGAAGGTCAGAGGACCCGGAGGGTGAAGCCGCTACCTCCTCTTCATCTTCGTCCTCTCCTTCACCAGCGCCAGATCGCTCGCATGATGGAGTGGGCCTGTGGCTGACTTGGAGTTGTGAGAGCGCCTCTTCTAAAGAGGGGCTGCTGCTGCCAGGTCGACCGCCCAAGGAAGTTTGAGGTCTCAAAGTGGGTGGAGGAGCTGGCGGAGCAGATGAGATGCCAGTGCCCTGCTGTTGTACACCTGCTGCTGTTGTATCGGCTCCATCGGCAGAGTTTTCTCGACCCACTGCCCCGATTGCCCCTGTGACACCCTCTGTGTCCAGACGGAGTCCAGCCACTCCCTTCTTGGGAATATCCAAAACATCCCGCTTCATCTTGCGTCTACGTCCGTGCTCATTACGCCTGTACTGCACCATGTTCTCCAAGTCAGCGACATACAAAAACCCGGCGATGAGCATTTCCGCAGTCTTCTTGCCCTTGGAGAAAGCCTCCTCCAGCTCACGGCTGGTTCGCACATCATACTGCCACCAACCGTTGCGGCCCTCGTAATACCAGGCGTGATCGTTCACTTCCCCGCCACGACCCCCCGCTGACGCTTTCAGCTCCTCCGGAGACAGAAGTGTGGGCCTTTCCATGAAGTCATCTGGCACTTCCTGTCTGCAGAGGGCACAGCGTTTGCTCTGCCAGGATGCTCCTTTCACACAGAGGAAACAGAAGATGTGGTGGCATGGCAGTTGCACTGGGTGGAACGCAGCTCTGCAGACAGATGGCGCACTCTGGTACAGAGACGGCTGGCGATGTGTTGTTGGAGCCAGGACATGATGATTCAGCACTGTTCCCGCTGCCAGCAGCACCATTGCTGCTGGTGCTGCTGCCGCTGCCTTTCTTACTTGGGGGAAGTGAGCTAACAGAGTGGTCTACCTCCCCACAACTAGCCATCCTTAGCATGTACTGTGGATTGAGAAAAGTTAAAAAGAGGAAGAAAAAAATAATTGTTACACTTGGCATATAAGTAAATAGAGTATATATAAACAATTTACATACCCTATAGTGTTCCCTCGCTATACTGCGGTTTCGTGTTCGTACTCCAGTTCTATTGAGAATATATATATATATATATTTTTTTTTACAGTAGAGAAGTCTGCGCTTTCAGTGTAAGTACTGCAACATGTTGGGCAGCATTGAGGTCTAATGAAAGATGCAGCGAGGGTCCCCTACTAAACTGCAGTAGTAAGTCGTTGCTCCCATAGAGCTGAGAGAATGTGCCTGTGAGAAATGTTGTATGCTCTGTATTTGTTGCTGTTCAGTCTGTGTTAAAATAGCAGTTGTTTGAAGGTTTATAATTACCGTAACATGCGCTAATTTTGGTTAGCTCGTCTATGCAATTTCACATCATACTTGAGCATTAAGCTAGCAGACGTTTGTTAGACGGAATTATATGATTTAGTTGAACATTTTTGGAGTTACAATGTTTAGTTCTTTTTTGTTTTATGTGTCAATTCTACAGTAAACTTCAACTGAGAGTGAAAAACAGGTTGAAGCATGCACACTAATTTTGAAAAGTCTGTAAGTGAGAGAGTGAGTACAGGCACAAATGAATACTTTAAATCAGTGGTTCTCATACTTTCCACACCAAGTACCACTTCAAAACATACTCGGCTCTCCATGCACCACCATAATGACTAGGCTTTACATGAGGATTTTTGGGGCCGATCACAGAGTTTAAAAAAAAAAAACGACAACCGATCACAAGATGGAGCAATGCGTCAATTTAAATCACTTGTTCATTTACTGTTTATACTTGTGTGCTGTATACTGAGTATCTTCAAAAGTATTCTCTACTCAGGTCATGTATTCTAATCAGTCAGGTCAAACCAACATTACATGACAGGTGTAATGGGTGCTAACTTACTGTAATTAAATTACTTCACCAACACCAAAACGTTAGAGCATGATTCGACAGAACGCTGGCATGTTTACGTACAACCGTTAGTACTAGCATTAGCTTGCTAGGCTACATAGCGTTTTGTTGCCTGCTTGCGAGCCGTATCATACGCAAAGTATTCAGACCCCCTTAAATTTTTCACTCTGTTATATTACAGCCATTTGTTAAATAATTTAAGTTGAATAAACATTTGATAAAAAAACATTTAATTACTCTGCTACGTTGACTTAAAAAAATAGGTCGACGCAAAATTTCTGGCTCCAAAATAAAAAGTGCACCGCCGGAACCAATGTTTCACACGGACATTTATTGCAGACAGGCGCAGCGTTGGGCCACTGATAAACTTTGGAAAAAACTACTGGAGTGTCTGTAAGTGATTTTAATGACTGTTAGATGTGTAATGTACATGTAACATGATTTATGAGTGAGGCTGAGTGGTCGGTAGTGTTTTTTACCTAAAACTGGATCAAGAAAGCAACTCATGTGCGTCAACTTCTATGATTATTGCTAAAATCTGTGCCAAAGTTTAAATCTTATAGCTAATAAATGAATTTTCAAACATTTTTTGTCATCAAACCCCTTTTATAGTACCTTGAACAATAGTTGAAGTTCAGCTATTGTTCAAGTTACAATTCAAGGTTTATAGTCTGTTCAACTGTTGAAAAAATTATTATCCTTGACTTCAAAACAAGTTATGGGGGTGAAGGGGTGGGGTGGGAGAGATTAGGTGTGGAAGGTGGTGGTCCGGTACTTGTGCCCCTCCCTTTGGGACTGGTCGGGGCGCTTTGGTTGGGCTGGGGGACCGCCCACTGTCCTGGGGAGTGGGTGGCGTCCCCCTGGCTGGGTCCCCCGCGGGATGGGCTCGCTGGCTTGCCCTTGCGGGCCAATGTGCCGGCTCAGCAACTCCGTACACCAGTTGATTAACATGCATATAATATGGTGTTCCTTCACTAATAGGTTCCATAGACACACTATAGGGTTGAATTGCTTATGATGGGACAACTAACAATAGCACAGGTTATATTAAGATATCAACTCACAGGTTTTTCCAGGTGTTTAGACACTATAAAGAGCATCCCCCATCATGGAAGCCGTCACCTTATCGTGGTGGAGGGGTTTGTGCGTCCCAATGATCCTAGGAGCTAAGTTGTCTGGGGCTTCACGCCCCTGGTAGTGTCACCCATGGCAAACAGGTCCAAGGTGAGGGACCAGACAAAGCACAGCTAAAAGACTCTTATGATGAAAAATATAAGTGGATCGAGGTTTCCCTTGCCCGGACGAGAGTCACCGGGGCCCCCCTTTGGAGTCAGGCGCGGAGGTGGGGCTCGAAGGAGAGTGCCTGGTGGCCGGGCCTGCACCCATGGGGCCCGGCCGGGCACAGCCCGAAAGGGTAACGTGGGTCCCCCTTCCCATGTGCTCACCACCTGTGGGAGGGGGCCATAGGGGTCGGGTGCAGTGCGAGCTGGGGGCTGGCCGAAGGCAGGCACCTTGGCGATCCGATCCCCGGCTACAGCAGCTGGCTCTAGGGATGTGGAAGGTCACCTCTCTGGCAAGGAAGGAGCCCGCGCTGATGTGTGAGGTCTTGATATAGTCGGACTCTCCTCCACACACAGCTTGGGCTCTTGTACCAGTCCTCTTGAGAGGGGTTGGACTCTCTTCCACTCTGGAGTTGCCCACGGTGAGAGGCGGCGAGGCAGGTGTGGGTATACTTATTGCCCCCCGGCTCGGCGCCTGTACATTGGGATTCACCCCAGTGGACGGGAGGGTAGCCTCCCTCCGCCTTCGGGTGGGGGGGACGTGTCCTCACTGTTGTTTGTGCCTATGCGCCAAACAGCAGTTCAGAGTACCCACCCTTTTTGGAGTCCTTGGAGGGGGTGCTCGAGAGCGCTCCTGCTGGGGACTCCATTGTTCTGCTGGGGAACTTCAATGCTCACGTGGGCAATGACAGTGCGACCTGGAAGGGGGTGATTGGGAGGAACGCCCCCCCGATCAGAACCCGAGCTGTGTTCTGTTATTGGACTTCCGTGCTCATCACGGATTGTCCATAACGAACAACATGGTCAAGCATAAGGGTGTCCACATGTGCACTTGGCACCATGACACCCTAGGTCGCAGTGGCCATGTCATTGGACTTGCGGCCGGATGTCTTGGACACTCGGGTGACGAGAGGGGCGGCGCTGTCAACTGATCACCACCTGGTGTTGAGTTGGCTCCGATGGTGGGGGAAGATGCCAGTCTGACGTGGCAGGCCCAAACGTATTGTGAGGGTCTGCTGGGAACGTCTGGCGGAATCCTCTGTCAGAAGGAGTTTCAATTCCCACCTCCGACAGAACTTTGCTTATGTTCCGGTTGAGGCAGGGACATCGAGTCCGAGTGGACCATGTTCCGCGTCTCCATTGCTGAGGCGGCCGACCGCAGCTTTGGCCGTAAGGTGGTCGGTGCCTGGCGTGGCGGCAATCCCCGAACCGTTGGTGGAGATGCCGTCAAGCTGAATAAGGAGTCCTTTCGGGCCTATTTGGCCTGCGGGACTCCTGAGGCAGCTGATGGGTACCAGCTGGCCAAGCGGAATGCAGCTTTGGTGGTCGCTGAAGTAAAAACTCTGGTATGGGAGGAGTTAGGTGAGGCCATGGAGAAAGACTTCCGGTCCGATTAGAGCCAATTCCGGTCCACCATCCGGCGTCTCAGGAGGGGGAAGCAGTGCACCATCAACACTGTGTATAGTGGGGATGGGGCGCTGCTGACCTCGACTCGGGACATTGTGAGTCGGTGGGGAGAATACTTCGAAGACCTCCTCAATTCCACAGACACACCTTCCCATGAGGAAGCAGAGTCTGGGGCTCTCCTATCTCTGGGGTTGAGGTCACCGAGGTGGTTAAAAAGCTCCTCTGTGGCAAGGCCCCAGGGGTGGATGAGATTCGCCCGGAGTTCCTAAAGGCTCTGGATGTTGTGGGGCTGTCCTGGTTGACACGCCTCTGCAACATCGCGTGGACATCAGGGACAGTGCCTCTGGATTGGCAGACTGGGGTGGCGGAGGGTGTGTTCAACTATAGGGGATCACACTCCTCAGCCTCCCTGGTAAGGTCTATTCAGGGGTGCTGGAGAGGAGGGTCCATTGGGAAATCGAATCTCAAAATTCAGGAGGAGCAGTGTGGTTTTGGTCCTGGCCGTGGAACAGTGGACCAGCTCTACACCCTCGGCAGGGTCCTCGACGCTGCATGGGAGTTCGCTCAACCAGTCTTCATGTGTTTTGTGGCGTCCCCTCTCCAGGTCGGGGATCAGATCCTGCCCCAAGTGGAGGAGTTCAAGTATCTTGGGGTCTTGTTCACGAGTGAGGGAAGAATGGAACGGGAGATCGGCATACGGATCGGTGCAGTATCTGCAGTGATGCAGACTTTGTTATCGGTTCGTTGTGGTAAAGAAGGAGGTAAGCCGAAAGGCGAAGCTCTCAATTTACCCATTGATCTACATTCCTACCCTCACCTATGGTCATGAGCTGTGGGTCGTGACCGAAAGAACGAGATCCCGGATATAAGCAGCCGAAATGAGTTTCCTCCACAGTGTGTCCGGGCTCTCCCTTAGAGATAGGGTGAGAAGCTTGGTCATCCGGGAGGATCTCAGCGTAGAGCCGCTGCTCCTCCACATCGAGAGGAGCCAGATGAAGTGGCTGGGGCATCTGATTCGGATGCCTCCTGGACACCTCCCTGGTTAGGTGTTCCGGGCACATCTCACCGGGAGGAGACCCAGGACACGCTGGAGAGACTACGTCTTTCGGCTGGCCTGGGAACGCCTCGGGATCTTCCCGGAAAAGCTGGATGAACTGGCTGGGGAGAGGGAAGTCTGGGCGTCCCTGCTAAAGCTACTGCCCCTGCGACCTGACCTCGGATAAGCGGTAGAAAATGGATGGATGGATGAAAAAGCATCCCACCCCACCACTCATTAGTAGCACTGCCTTGCTCATGTCCCACATCCTGTCCTTTTCTGTCCTTTTTTTTTTTTTAAAGTTATATTGTCTTAGAATTTCACCTGACTATCTACCAAATGACACTTGAGTGTCCATGTTCTACACAGCACACACAGACGCGCGCGCGTGCAAACGCACACAAACAAACAAAAAGCATGTATTCTTACATGCATACTCACATTAAGTAGCCTTAATGTTCATGTATCATGAGGCGTGCTGGCGGACCTTCGAATTTACACCTATAAAGTGAAAGAAGAGAAGGTCAGTAAATTTCCCTCATTCGACAATCCACACAGTTAGAACCTCCTGATGTAAAAACTTTGGCTGACACTTGATAAACAACTTGCATTTTACGCGTGACATTACAAAGATTTTCGACACAGCTGTTACTGACATGAACGAGTGTTTTGAACAAAGGGCTACTCTGTTAATTGTTTGACTTGCATGGAACCGATTGCGTGGGAAAAACCGCTGCACATTCGTGCTGACGGCCTCTTAGCAAAATAAGCCACAGAAAAAAAAGCATCTTATATTACCAACTGCAGTACCAGAAAGAGATGAGAATGGAATATTTCCATGAACCTCACTGCGGTGAATGAAAGTCCTAATGCAAACTAGATGAAATGGCGTTCGAGAAATGAAAAAAAGCAAATGTGTTAAAAAAAATGAGTACGTATGGCAAAATAACAAACAAAAATAAAATTAACAGTGGAATCTGTAACGCTCTTCCTAGTTGCTACGGCGAGTTAGGCTGAGGGCAGTAATTTGACTCCAGCAAATAGACGGGGTTCATGTGATGGCGCTAGCTTATTTTAGCAGGTCGACATCAACAACAAGGAGCACCTTTCCTCTCGCGTCACAGTCCAAGCAGCTTCGAGGTTACATACCGTACTGATCGATGTCGTTGTCGACTTCTTCTGACACAGCTACATTTAAATAAAGGGGCGCCACTAGCAAACGTCAATGAAACAAATCCCAATGTTTTCTGGCTTTGTTTTCCACCGTATAAAAAGAAGCTTGGAGTGACGCATTCAATTTACCCCGGAATTCTGATGTTCAACTTACGTCACATCCGAGTTGTTGACGTTCTAAATTAACACAGACGCCTTCAAAAAATATAAATAAAGATAAAATCATAAAATAATAATCCAACATGTTTACTCACAGTCAGTCACTATTTAAAATGTTAGGGTAGGATAAAATAATTCCTTGTATAAAAGGGAAAAGTACGGAGTGTCGTAACCCATTTTAGGATTGATATTAAATAGTGTGTCGAAATTATAATGTCAACTCAAACGGAGGAAATTGTAAAATTGCTAAATTAAGTGAAATAAAGTAAGGTACGTGTTTAAATGTGGAGTGTTCTACCTTTACGTGGTCGTACTAACGTCACAAGTGGCACTGCTACATAAGAATTAAGGTCTAAATCCTTAAATGCGTTGCGTATTCTTGTTTTCATTTATTTTGGAAGCTCCGGCTCCAACACTCAGCAGCAGAACGCGAGTAAAAAAAAAAAGAGGCAACAACTTTGCGTGCCTACGTCAACTGAGGTGAAATAACGCGAGATTATTTGGACCTCGACTGCTACCGTATGATCCGTCTCTTCCTGTTCGCTAGCAGCTAGAGGACGTTGGTGTCACAGAGGAGAAGGGCTTCTTGGGTATTTATTTTCAGCTAGCGAAAGAAACACTACAGCAACATGTTTTCACGCGCCGTGAGACCGACGATCAAACTCGCCAGGAGCTTGTCCACCTCGTCGCAGCAGCACACTAAAGTGGCGGTGCTGGGAGCCTCCGGCGGCATAGGCCAACCACTGTCTTTGCTGCTCAAGAACAGCCCCCTGGTGAGTCAACTCTCCCTCTATGATATCGCTCACACTCCCGGCGTGGCAGCAGACCTCAGCCACATCGAGACAAGAGCCCAGGTCAGCGGCTACATGGGTGCCGACCAGCTCGACGCTGCGCTCCAGGGTTGCGAAGTTGTCGTCATTCCCGCCGGCGTGCCCAGAAAGCCCGGCATGACTCGTGACGACCTCTTCAACACCAACGCAACCATCGTAGCCACCTTGGCCGATGCCTGTGCTCGCAACTGCCCCGAAGCGATGATCTGCATCATTGCCAACCCAGTCAACTCCACCATCCCTATTACATCAGAAGTCATGAAGAAGCACAGCGTATACAACCCTAACAAGGTGTTTGGTGTCACCACCTTGGACATTGTCAGAGCCAACGCCTTTGTGGCTGAGCTCAAAGGCCTTGACCCAGCCCGCGTCAGCGTGCCCGTCATTGGGGGTCACGCAGGGAAGACTATCATTCCCCTCATTTCCCAGTGCACCCCGAAAGTGGAGTTCCCTGCTGACCAGTTGTCCGCCCTGACGGGCAGGATCCAGGAAGCCGGCACAGAGGTGGTGAAGGCCAAGGCTGGAGCTGGTTCTGCTACCCTCTCCATGGCGTACGCCGGTGCCCGCTTCACCTTCTCCGTCTTGGATGCCATGAATGGAAAGGAGGGTGTGGTAGAATGCGCCTTTGTCAGGTCAGAGGAGACAGAGTGCAAGTACTTCTCCACGCCTCTCCTCTTGGGCAAGAATGGCATTGAGAAGAACCTCGGGCTCGGCAAGCTGTCCGCCTTCGAGGAGAAGCTGGTGGCCGACGCCATTGATGAGCTGAAGGGTTCCATCAAGAAGGGTGAGGATTTTGTGGCCAAGATGAAGTGAACAGAGACATTAAAGTAGCTGCAACTTGCCACTGTCACTGATATTTCCAGTCTTAAATTAAAAGGCTCTTTGGCAAAACTCCACTTCTGTCTGTGTTAATTCCTCTGTTTCTCTTTTAGCTGAGTGATAGTCTAAATTCGGAAGCAGATTTTAACCTTTGTGCTTTCCCTTATCTTTTTAAAATATGAGTCTGTCCCATCCAGCTACAAAGTGGGCACTGCTTTCTTGCATCCTCTTTTACAAATATAGATTTCATTTATTTACATAAATCTGTATCATTGCTAGAGAAGAAATACTGTCATCAGTTATTTTCATGCACATAAACCACTGGGTAAAAGGCTGTTGACCATCAATAAACAATAGGTAAAAAAATATTCTTATGGATTGTATGTTTTTTCTTCAATTACTCTGGATAATTCTAGATACACTTGCACAATCTAATGAGATCAATACATTTTAGACATTTTCAGACATTTGTTTTTATTTGGCTGTTACATTGACTCACAGACTGTGCAGCTAAACCTATTAATTGTGTGGCCACTGAATGTACTTAATTATTAATATCCTGGCCACAATTTTCAATTAAAGAGAATTGGCTAAATGGAATCTATAATTGATGAAAGTTTAACTTTTTGAATGGAATTATGAAAATAAACCTTTCCATGATATTCAAATTTTTTGGAAAGGGTCTGTAGACTGTCTCACTATTGCGCTGCTGTGGTCCCTCCCCCCCTAGTCCCCTTGTCCATTCTGTCCAGATGCATTTTCAATAAACATCCTAATAACTAAAACATTTAAAAATAAGCAGAGGGAGTATTTCTAACTCCCCTGTTGCACAGCAAAACTGTTCCAGCACAAAGGCATACCGATCCACCATTTTGCAAGGCAGCAGAACAGGACAGGTTTAAAAAAGTAAATAAAATAATTAAAAAATATATATATCCTGGTCATAATTTTCAATTAGAGGCAATTGGCTGAATGGTTGTCTTTTAGCTGGAAATGACAAGTTGCACAAGGCATAAATGTTGTTAGATATATATTGTGGTAATGAAAAAGGTGACCTTTTTTGGGGGGGGGGCATTTAATGTCTAAAATTAGTCATACTCTTCTCAATACAAACCCTTAAGAATGGTGAAAGAAATGTTTCCTCAAAGGTGTCCAATCAGATCAGATAGAATAATTTCCTTAACACCTTCATCTCTTTTTTTAATATATATATATATATATATGTATATATATAATATATATATATTTTTTTAATAAACGGCCATACTACCCTGAAAACTCCCAATCTCCTCTATTACCACCATCAAACAACCATAAGAATTATTTTCTATATCGCTTATCCTCACTAAGGTTGCAGGTGAGCTGGAGTCTATCCCAGCTGACTTTGGGCAAAAAGGGGGATACCAAGTTGCCAGTCAATCTTAAGGTGTTTATAGAAAGACTTAGAGCTTCTTAAAAAGATGGTCTTAAGTAGTAACCTTCAATTAACGCAGCAAGTTTTTGGGATGTGAGAGAAAGCTGGAGTCCCTATAAAAAACAAACAAACAAACAAAAAAACCACACAAGTACAGGAAGAACATGCAAACTCTACACAGGAGGGTGAGGCCATTTCAGGTCTGTCATACAGTACGTGAGAACAGATAAAAGACAAGGCTACAGAAACCTATTAAAGTTTTATTTGACTTACAGGTGCTTTTGGATGTTGGGTGAGCAGCACAAGTTCAATTTAAACAAAGCAAAATCTTGTGGTGAATTAGATTTATTTTCCTACGTGACTAGAACTTGATTTATGTCCATGACAGCATGTGTTACGACTTTGTTCGCATGTTGGCTTTCTTTGACTCAGCAATGAAGGTTCCACGACATCAATTTCTATGGTGATTAGGAAATGGTCACAAGAAGGCAAGAACAAACCCTCTTTTAATTTTTTCTCTTTACAAATTCTGCACCAAATAAAATAAAGTAGATTGAGCTAAAAATCCTGAACAACAAAACAAAATGTCCTAAATAATGTTGCAACATCTACATTCATAATCCAAGAGCGCAACGTTGTAACAGGGCTCCATTAAATAACCATATCAACAAGCATTAAGGGTAGTGTAATTGTCTTTCGGACTGCTTACTGTTACTCCACACTGACATCATCTTTGTTTTTTCGTACCAGCAGCAGTCTCAGCAGCGCCTCTTTCATTTTTCAAATGAGACACGAGTCAGTTGTAGAAGTAAAGGAAGAGTAGCTACACAGAAAAATCAAAACATTTAAAATCTTTAGGCCCCATATGTGCCCCTATTCCGTTTGTGCATTAAGAGTTTATTCAAATCGTACAGGTAGCAGCGACACTCCCGCAGACAGGAGTTGAGAGGGGCAAAGAGTGGGTGAAGGTAAGAGGAGGAGGAAGATTTTGGGAGGTGTTAGACGTAATGTGTCCACGGAGCTACTGTACAAGGCCCTCCTCGGGGGAGAAAGGATCCAGGTCATGACCTCGCCGATGTCTGTGCTCTGTTTTGTTACTGTTGTCTTGGCGGGCCGCCGTGTCTCGAGCCCTTTCGCGCTCCCGTTTCCTGTCCCTTCTGACCTCTTGGTTCTCTTTGCGGTTGTTACGATTCCTCCGCCCTTTTCGATCATTTGACTTCCGACCTATGTTGGGAAAAGACGTTTATTTATGCAATTATCAAATCAAATTCCTATCAGATGTAGTGTGATTTCGAAAGACTCTTCACTAAATACAACTGCATCCATTAAATTCAACATACCAACAATACAATGTTGCATGCATTAAACTCCTAGTGCCGCAAGTATAACTGGAACGCTAGTGAACGCAAAGGTTCTCTACTAAGGGGCATCAGTTGTGTTACAGTAAGTGAAGTCCTGTGACTGTGCTATAAATGTTCTTTACTTTCACTGTAGCTAAGAGTATTACAACTATTATATTATATTGTATTACAACCTTGCTTAACTCTTGCATGGTCTGGAATTCCCAGTGCATTGACTCTCTGGCCACCAGTCGCCTAAGCCTGCACAACCTCGATACATGTCAATCTAAAAGCTATACATTAGTTATTGGTTCCAAAGATGGCACGACTCAATGCTGACTAACGCTGCCCCATAAGTATTAACTGTCAATTATATCTGAAAAGTATTTCAAAACATTTAGTTTTGATTGGGCGGCACGGTGGCCGACTGGTTAGAGCGTCAGCCTCATAGTTCTGAGGACCCGGGTTCAATCCCCGGCCCCACCTGTGTGGAATTTGCATGTTCTCCCCGTGCCTGCGTGGGTTTCCTCCCACATCCCAAAAACATGCATTAATTGGTGACTCTAAATTGCCCGTAGGTGTGACTGTGAGTGCATATGCCTGTTTGTTTGTATGTACCCTGCGATTGGCTGGCAACCAGTTTAGGGTGTACCCTGCCTCCTGCCCAATGATAGCTGGGATAGGCTCCAGCATCCCCGCAACCCTCGTGAGGAGAAGCGGCTCAGAAAATGGATGGATGGAGAGTTTTGATTGCCATGTCTAATTTAACGAGAAAAATGAAAATCGTTCCTCTAGAATCAAAATAGAACTGTATTTGTAATTTGTTTTTGTTTTATACCCCTTGTCCTCAATGTGGTCGTAGGTGGAACCTCTCCCAACTGACTTAGGGCCAGAGGCCTGGTACACCAATGGACTGATCGCCAGCCAATCCCATGGCATACAAATTTGAATTTCTGTATTTGACCAATTACACTGGAGCATTACTATATATTTAAAATTCAAGGTACAGTTTATGTAGCTGATTTCATTATATTGTGCAGGTCTACCTAATGTTGACTGCTGAGTATACAAGTGCAATAAACCAGGTTTTGAGCAATAGTGGCGCCTTAAGGTCATTGACCAGTAGGGGTCAGTCTTTAACAGCAAATCCATTGCCAAGCACATCAGCTGTTGCTGCCCTCTCTGGAGTGATGAGCAGGCCTTTGTCCAAAATAGAAAGTCTTTAAATAAACCCCTCCCAGTATCTGCTCTTGCAACATCCCATAAGCAAAACCAACAGTTTTGGTATGCTGAAGGTTTATCTGTAGTTTAGCTACAGCATAGAGTAATAATGATAATAAGATCTAGTCTCAGGGAGCCCTGGAGATGGGACCTGCGAGCGAATGCAGAGGCCCTTTTAATGTTGTTGTGCTGCTGCTATTCATGTGTGAGTGGAACCGAGCAGCACTGCTTGCTGGGCTGCTTGGCTGGCCGCTTAGGGGGATTGTGAAACTGCTGAAGTCGGCAGTAGGTACAGACGCAGGGGAGAGGGAGAAAGCGATAAAGGGAGAGAGAGAATGAGATTTCGCTCTGTCTCCCCCCTGTCGGCTATGTTTGCCCCCCCCACGCACAACCCCTTATTTTTGCCTGCTCATTAATCAGCTCTGTCCTCTTACTGGACTAGGGAAGGCTCACCTCTTGACCCTCTTTTTACCACCCATCACACTCTCGCACCAGACCTTTGCAACATGGTCAACCTGCTCATACCTTAACGTAATAAAAAGACAGCTATTAAGTGCACCCTAATGAGCGCCATCAAACTTTTCTTGCATATAAAAAGAAAATATTTCTCTTTTAATTTAGCAGTATGTTTATTATTGTTGTTGTAATTTGCAGTGGTGCAAAATGAAATGACTCACGGTGAACATTGTTTCAAATAGCTTAAGCAATGACAATAAACAAATTTGTGTGATTTGGTATTATCCATGTACAGTAAATGGACCTTATTTCGATTCAGCTCTAGTGGTGGAGTTCAACATATGGTATTGTCCTAGTGTACCTAAAGTGTGTGAGTGTATGTGCACAAACATACTATGGGTGATACTGTATGTCTATACAATATGAATATTTGTACAGTATATAGTAATATTTAAATATTCCATGCCACTGTATTGAGATCACAGTAAAGAAAGCTATATGAGTGCTTGGATGGATGGCTAGATGGAAGCACTGTAATCGGGTGCACTGACTCATTCAGGGTCTGCCCCCAGTCCTCTATAAACACAGGAAGTCCCCTTCGCTCTCATTGTTTTTCCTCTCCTGACACCATAACTATTTACAACAAGTTGGGGGGATTAGTCATACTGTAGACCCCGTGCTTTTGTGGAGCCAGAGGAGAAACCTAATCCATGCTGGGTTGAGATGATTAGGAGAGTGTTTATCAAAACCAACATGTATTTGGTTTGTTGAAACTGTTTCTGATGGGTTTTTGTAAACTGTGTTTTGACAAGTGTGTAATGGGCAAGCAATAAGACACCTCTTGAGGGTTTTGTTGTAACACTGTCAACAGACAGAGCACATTCCCCGAAGCCAGGTTTTAATACATCACGGTGTCAAGTCTAAGTGAAGATGACGTTACAATTTATAGTTTTATAAAATGGACTTCCTTTTACCTACACTAAATCGATTCATTTGAATTTAAGGATTTAAGAAAGTCTGTACATCAAGAAATATCATGCAAGGTTTTTGGTCAGTCACTGTGCACTTCGCTGGAATAATAGACATAGATTGTCAATTTGGAAAGTAAGTACAGTCGTTCCTCGCAATATCGCAGTTCACCTATTACGGGTTCAGTGTATCAAGATTTTTTTTCATTGTACATGACAGTACAAAAAATTTCAGTTGCTCGCCTGGATGTCTCTGTTAAAGTAAGCATCGTTAGCTAATTGAATGTACTGTAGCCTACCACTGCTAGTTAGAGCAAATTGTGAGCCATAGCAGATGGTATAGATAAAGAGAAGATTGAAACAACTGCTGGTGCTCTTTCAATTGCTTTATTCAACAAATGGTAACGAAATACACTAATCAAAAGCATTCTTAGCACACCTGCCGGTAGCCTCAACTGACTGTAAACCGCAGTGGCATACGCTATAGCCATGATACAGTATAGCCGACGTACAGGACGTAATCATACGCTCACTTCCATGTAACTCAACAGAGCCAACCCGCTTTCTAAAGGCACACACATTCACAGTCAGAGTATCTGTGGTGTAGAACAGGGCTGTCAAACTCTATTTGTCACGGGCCGCATTGTAGTTACGGTTTCCTTCAGAGAGTCATAATGACTGTGAAACCATATAAATGGTTAATTGCCTCATATTGCATATAAACAAGAAACTGATGGATAACCAATTTTGAAATTAGAAGTCAAGGAGAATAGTTTGTTAACTAACTGTAAAAAAAAAAAAGAGTCGGTAACACGAACGAAGGTAACAAAAATGCTTGCAATATTTTAACATTATTATTTATTACATATGACAATTTGAAATTTTGGTAAAGATTTTAACAAGAATCATGGAAGTTGAGTCACATGCATTTGCTTTCGCGGCCCACATAAAACGATGTGACAGGCCGGATCAGGCCCCCGGACTTGAATTTGACACCAGTGGTGTAGAATGTGTGGATGGTGACCCCAAATGAAAAAAACTAAACAAAACAAAACCTTTATTGGAGGATGGTGGTGAAGTGTATGCACAAAACTTTAAAATATATATAAATAATACCCTGGAAACTAGGTTGCTACTTCATTGATTTTGTCTATTGCAGGGTGGTCTGGAACATAACAGCCGTGATAAACGAGGGATTACTGTGTTGAGGGATTCAAGGAGGAAAATAATCCCTGTACCAGTTTGAGGATTGTGGATGGTGAAATAAAATGACGATATTTAAAAAGTGTGGTAGTGAGAAGGGCTAAAGCAATGTGAGAAGGAGGAGAAAACAAGGAGAGAAAGTAGAGAGCAGGAAAAGAAGCGGAGGAGGATGTATCAGTGTCTAAGGGCTGCTGGAGGATTACAGGGGGCTCTCTAAGGTCAGAACACTGACCCCCTAGCGTGTGCAGAACGTAAACAGTGAGGAGAGGATGAAGCAATACAGATAATTAGTTTTCATTTACCACAGATCCCAGAAGAGCTAAAGCTACTTGGTAATCGCGGTAAGAACCACAGATTAACATGGCTGCATCATGTTCTCACTTAAATTTAAGCCTGAAGAAAATAGTTTCTGGCAAGGCAATTTAGCAATAATGGAGAATTCAGGAGAAATTGTATATTAGCAATGATGTAACAAGAAGTGTTACTCTTGAATATCACACCTGAATATGAAGTTCTGTACACAAAATGAAATAGGCTCAAGAATGGCGCATAACATTGTGTCATGCAAAGGAGAAAAAATGTTTTGGAAAATCTTCACTCCGGTTTTTAATTTTCAAGCATTTTCAGTGACCTTAATGTGGTTTGCATGTGGCGAAAAAAAAGTCCCAGAATTGAAAGGACAATACTGTAAAATGATTTAAATAAATAAATAAATAACGGTTTTGCGGCACAGTGGCCAACTGGTTAGCACATCAGCCTCATAGTTCTGAGGAGCTGGCTTCAAATCCGGCCCCGCCTGTGTGGAGTTTGCATGTTCTCCCCCTGCCTGCGTGGGTTTTCTCCGGGTATTCCGGTTTCCTCCCACATCCCAAAAACATGCATGGCAGGTTAAGTGAAGACTCTAAATTGTCCGTAGGTATGAATGTGAGTGTGAATGGTTGTCTGTTTATCTGCGCCCTGCGATTAGCTGGCGACCAGTTCAGGGTGTACCCCGCCTCTCGCCCGGTGACAGCTGAGATAGTGAGGATAAGCGCTGCAGAAAATGGAATGGAATGGAATAATGGTGTTACTGTGGACATGGCCTCAACCTACATTAACATTCACCATTAGCCACAATAAAGCCACTTTCCAACAGCGAGCATTAGCAGGGAGCTTACATGAGGGACTATGTTTTCTTTGGTGTGTCAGGCAGTGTGTGTGCATGGGGGTTGAGGGTGGCTGGAAAGGGTGAGAGTATAGACAGGGGGGAGAGAGTGCAGTTTTCACTGTCTGTATTAAAAATCACGCCAACCCATTTGACTCTTCACAATTTATCACCACAAATGACGGCAATGTCTCTACCTAAGTGTCACAACACTGGATTGGTTGTGTAGCACCAAACTAGGCCGTCAGACGTGATTCAAATGTATAGGGTTTATATAAAATTGTGTATTGGTTTGTGTGTGTATTGGCAGCTGTGGGGATAAACCAGTACTGATCCCCTGGTCGTTGTGTGCCTCCCTGGGGGAGGATGTTGATGTTGGGCTGGCTGTTTCTGCTCCAGAGTGAACTGCTTTTCTGCTGCATCTCTCTCTCTCTCTCTCTCTCTCTCTCTCTCTCTCTCTCTCTCTCTCTCTCTCTCTCTCTCACACACACACACACACACACACACACACACACACACACGCATACACACACACGCATACACACGTGATTGTTCTGTAAATGTGAGGCCCCACGGGGCTGGATCTCAGCTTGTCTGCGATCTGTCATTTAACACTACAGAGCCCGGCAACAAAACAACCAGCTGTAGCCACCAAGCACCTCAGCAACCACACACACAGTTGACACATAAAACAAAACATAGGGATTTATATTGAGACAAGTCTGTCTGAGCGCAGTTTTCTTTCCGTTGTAGGGAAATGATCATGATCATTACAAGGTAGGTATTTTGTGGTCCTATTGTTTTAAAATCCCAAGAGATCTCGTGGGAATGGCACAATATCCCCGTAGCAACATCATACATGCCCCCACTCCCTCCAATCCTAACTGTCCTCCCTCTAACCACAAAGACAATCCTCTGAGTAAACAGTCATAGTCCTGAGCGGAAGATGGAATAGTTGTGATTGTACAACCCCAATTCCAGTGAAGTTGGGACGTTGTCTTAAATTTGCAAATCATGTTCAACCTATATTTAATGGAATACACTACAAAGACAATACATTTAATGTTCAAACTGATTAACTTTACTGATTTTAGCAAATAATCATTAACTTTCATTTTATGGCTGCAACACATTCCAGAAAAGATGGGACAGGGTGATGTTTACCACTGTGTTACATCACCTTTTCTTTTAAAAACATTCAATAAACGTTTGGGAACTGAAGACACTAATTGTTGAAGCTTTGTAGGTGGATTTTTTTCCCATCGTTGCTTGATGTACAGCTTCAGCTGTTCAACAGTCCGGGGTCTCTGTTGTCATATTTTATGCTTTATAATGCGCCACACATTTTCAATGGTAGACAGGTCTGGACTGCAGGCAGGCCAGTCTAGCACCCGCACTCTTTTACTACGAAGCCACGCTGTTGTAACAGGTGCAGAATGTGGTTTGGCATCGTCTTGCTGAAATAAGCAGGGGCGTCCATGAAAAAGACGTTGCTTGGATGGCAGCATATGTTTCTCCAAAACCCGCATGTACCTTTCAGCATTAATGGTGCCTTCACAGATGTGTAAATTACCCATGCCATTGGGACGAACACAGCCCCATACCATCACAGATGCTGGCTTTTGAACTTTTCGTCCATAACAGTCTTCTGTGGCTCTTTTCCTCTTTGCCCCGGAGGACACGACGTCCACAATTTCCAAAAACAATTTGAAATGTGGACTCATCGGACCACAGAATACTTTTCCACTTTGCATCAGTCCATCTTAGATGAGCTCGGGCCCAGAGAAGCCGGTGGTGTTTCTGGGTGTTGTTGATGAATGGCTTTTGCTTTGCATAGTAGAGTTTCAAGTTGTACTTAGGGATGTAGCGCCAAACTGTATTTACTGACATTGGTTTTCTGAAGTGTTCCTGAGCTCATGCGGTGATATCCTTTCCAGATTGATGTCGGTTTTTGATGCAGTGTCGCCTGAGGGATTGAAGGTCACGGGCATTCACTGTTGGTTTTCAGCCTTGCCGCTTACATGCAGTGATTTTTCCATATTCTCTAAACCTACACACATATTATGGACCGTAGATGATGAAATCCCTAAATTCCTTGCAATTTTACTTTGAGGAACATTGTCCTTAAACTGTTTGACTATTTTCACACCCACTTGTTCACAAAGAGGTGAACCTCGCCACACCGTTGCTTGTGAATGACTGAGCTATTCAGGGAAGCTCCTTTTATACCCAATCATGGCACCCACCTGTTCCCAATTAGTTTGTTCACCTGTGGGATGTTCCAAACATGTGTTTGATGAGCAATCCTCAACTTTCTCAGTCTTTTTTGCCACCTGTCCCAGCTTATTTGGAACGTGTTGCAGCCATAAAATTTGAAGTTAATGATTATTTGTTAAAACAATAAAGTTGATCAGTTTGAACTTTAAATATCTTGTCTTTGTAGCGTATTCCATTAAATATAGGTTGAACATGATTTGCAAATCATTGTATTCTGTTTTTACTTCTGTTTAACACAATGTCCCAACTTCATTGGAATTGAGGTTGTAAAAGCAGAGAGCTCTTGACTTCAAAACCTTGTCCATGCTTCACAATAATGGCAAAAAATGAGCGACAGTTTAACAGTCGCAAAACTGGATAAAGTTGTTATTATGTGACAAGGTTATTCTTCTTTGACGTGTTTTTGTCTTCATCACTGTTCTACTAACCTGGACATTGTTTCCTCTTGACCAGACACTCTTTGATTTCTAAGATCTCAGGACATGGTCTGCCAAAAGGCGATGAGTGCTGCAGGACCAGCCGTTTGCGGGTCTCCTGGCCCCGCTTGAAGCCACAGGTTCTGTCGGACCGAGAGCAGGGACTCCATTCGCTCCACTCGGCCACTTCGCAGTGCACTGAAGGAAAAATGAAAATGAAGAGGATTATCTTGGCTCCATATTAGATGAAGATGAGGATGTGTGACACATGCATGTTTCTTGTGTTCAGGATGTGTTCAAGTACCGCATTGTTGGTAGTTGTGATAATATACTGTAGATGAGCAACACACTTGTTTGAACCATTTTCCAATTGGCTTTTGCATGAAAGGTCAAGAACTCTAATTGTACTTTTTTTTTTAAAATTTTTACTCAGACTCAGCTCGCCTTGGTTTGGGGTGGTCAGTTTTTCACTTCAAAATAGTGCGCAGGAAATGAGTGTCTTCAAAACACTGACTGATCAGGTACTCGAAATAGTCCCCTATAGTACCTACTTTCGCAAATACAAAGTCAATAGAGTGTAGAGCTGTTGCAAGTACTACAGTGGAAAAGGGACGTAAAGTTGTGTTGACAGTTTAGAGGTTTGGCAGATTTTTGGTTAGGTGTGCGCCCGAGACCCTGAATAGTGTAGGTGGCAAAAAAACAGTGTTTTCAGTGCAACCATGTTTTATGATTAAATTGTGGGAGGAGTCATTTTCTTATGAAATCTTCATGAAATCATGTTGCATAGTATGCAATGCATACACGACTAACCTTGCCGAATACACTCCATGAGTTTGTCACTGGGTTCATAGTCATCTGGACAGATGTGGTGGCATCTCCCATTGAGCTGATACAGGCCCGGCCGGCACCTTGTACATGTCTCGCTGTTCACACATAACTCACACTCTGCAGGGCAAGCTGCAAAGATATACAGTAAATACAAATTGGATTGACACTTTTCACACTTTCATTCCCAGCTTGTAAAGGTGCATGTTGGGAAGACTTTGGTCATAAGAGGCATCCTACTCCAACTGATGAAACATTACATATACATATAACGCTGAGTACTCACTGGGAACACACTCCCTCTGTGTATCGCTGCGGACCAGCCCCTCAGGGCAGCTCTCTTGGCACTTGCCCAGGTGAAGGTAGAACCCTATCCGGCAGCGCGTGCAGAAGTTCTTGTTGAAGCAGGAGTCGCACTCAGACCTGCACTCTTGACAGAGAAACACGGACCCACCACCGGTATTTACCGGTATTTATTTAAATGGCACAAATCATGATGTGTGTCCTCTGTGTTAAATATACAGGTTGTCACTGTGTGTGTGTGTGTGTGCACATGTGTACATATCCCCCTATTGAGAATATACTGTAGGCCACTGAAGACAAATTGTATCTTACTATTCATACATGATTTTATTACATGCCGATAAAAGGAAATGTGACTTTTTTTCCAGTTAAATGCATACTATTGTATGACCGTATGCCACACATTGCATGGGAGAAAGATAGATGGCTAATGCCTTACTTGTGCACGTATTTCTTTCTGGTGAGCGGGTGCCGTAAAAGCCTGGTGGACAGGAAGTCATGCACACCCCGATCTGCTTCATCCCAATCCTCTCCAAATGCATGAAGAACCGTGGCTTGCAGGAAAGGCAGCCATTGTAGTCAGAGCAGGTTAGACAGCCACCCTGCTGGCACCCTGAACTCACACCAGAGATCTCTGTTGAGATAAGCAGGGGCATTGTTATGTATTAATTTGACAATCGTGTGAGTGCAATAGACAAAAGGCCTTTTTTCTTGTGTGTACCAACCTCACTTGTATCAACAAACTCAAATAAATCCAACAAGGTGACCCACTTAACTTGCTTACTGGCTTTTTGTTGAATTCTAATTTAAGTGCTCGTATGGGGGCAGCAATTGCAGCTTCCCCGCCCCTCAAATCACCGAATTGTCAGAGTGCTTTTGATGAATGAACCCCAAGCAAGTTGCTTCTGATGCGGTCAGTAAGAATTTACCCAACGTTGGGGCTTACTAAGTAAGTATCCTCTACAATTATTTTAATCAACCTTGTACAATCTGTGATTTTTTTCAATAGGCAAATCTTTTCTTTTAATGAGACCGTGATTAGATCAAAAATAAAAATTGCAAAATCTACCTAATAGAGATAACTAGAAATACAAATCTATGTCAAGCATGGACCGAAAAAAATCATGACTCTGACCACAGAGTGGCAGGCAGCCATTTCTGCAAGCAGCAGTGTGCACTCTGAGAGGGACAATGCAATCAGAAAATGGATGGCTGCGCGTCTGCTATCTATTCCTCCGATCCGTATTCAAGGGTTTATTAGAATATGTATGATGGCAATGTCAAAGAGGTATTGATTGACCAACACGATGTTCATTGATGCATCATATTCAGGTTGCCCTATTGTATTTAGGAGTCACGAGAGGGGCAATAATGAGGGTTACAATATGACTAGTGTAAATAGTGCAAGTGTCATAAATGTTGTGGCCAGTCGGTGTTTTATTAAAATGAAAAATCCGCTAAATATTTCACTTCGATGATGACTGATGTGGCACGGTGGACGACTTGTGAGCACATCTACCTCACAGTTCTGAGGACCCGGAATCAAATCTGGCCTCGCCTGTGTGGAGTTTACATGTTGTCCCCGTGCCTGTGTGGGTTTTCTCCAGGTACTTCAGTTTCCTCCCACATCCCAAAAACATGCGTGGTAGTTTCATTGAAGACTCTAAATTGCCCATCGGTGTGAACGTGAGGGAGAGTGATTGTTTGTTTATATGTGCCCTGCGATTGGCTGGCGACCGGTTCAGGGTGTACCCCGCCTCTCGCCCAGACTCAGCTGGGATAGGCTCCAGCACGCCTGCAACCCTAGTGAGGATAAGGATTATGGAAAATGGATGGATGGAAGATGACTGAATTACTGAAAATTACAATTTGGTTTTAATGTCACAAATCTGGCGGCACGGTGGCCGACTGGTTAGAGCGTCAGCCTCACAGTTCTGAGGACCCGGGTTCAATCCCCGACCCCGCCTGTGTGGAGTTTGTATGTTCTCCCCGTGCCTGCGTGGGTTTTCTCCGGGCACTCTGGTTTCCTCCCACATCCCAAAAACATGCATTAATTGGAGACTCTAAATTGCCCGTAGGTGTGAATGTGAGTGCGAATGGTTCTTTGTTTGTATGTGCCCTGCGATTGGCTGGCAACCAGTTCAAGGTGTACCCCGCCTCCTGCCCGACGATAGCTGGGATAGGCTCCAGCACGCCCACGACCCTAGTGAGGAGAAGCGGCTCAGAAAATGGATGGATGGATGGATGTCACAAATCTTGCAAACGTACACAGAATGAGCACAACAATAATTTATGTATGCTCCTCTTTATGTGAGTCAATAATGATCTCGAATCCCATGTGCGTCAGACATAATACAGCTAGAGTTGAACTCAAAATTATTCAAACATTTGTGCAAATTGTATGTACTTTTTAAAGGTTACAAACTTACAGTAGTTTCTAATTAATCAACAAAACAAGAACAATTGTAATTGTTCAACACAAATATTACAAGTAGCAATTATTGGTGGGGAATTGTATTAAGTTTAGCAAAGAAATAAAATTACCAATTGGGGTGGATCGCTTAATTTATGATGATGCATTTGATGTTTTTTTTAGATAGATATACAATATATTGTAGGCAAACCATTTTCAATAAAATGTAAATTGATAGCACCACAAATTCTGTGGTCACACTGTGTTACAGTTAGGATGCAATGAGGATACAGTAGCAAGATTGTTTATCAAACTTAGTAGACCTTTCCAAGTTGTAGTTAAATGTGAAAAAAAGAAAAGAAAAAAGAAATCAGTTTGGAATGTCTTGGCTCATGTCGATTATAGAATAGATAAGATTGAGTTATTTCATAACATTTTACAACTGTTTCAAATCTTTTCTACACCCTCCAGCCTTGTGCCCAGCTGCCCCCGCCCAAAATCCTTAAGATGTAGGAATTTGTCTTGGCCCTCACCTTACTCTGATACAAACTCATATGGGCAGTAATAAAAGTAATAAAAATTTATTCAAACTGTGCTCTCTCAATATTAATAATCATTGATCAAGTTGAAATGAAGAAGGAAAGAAGGAAATCTGTTGAAGTCCATGACAATTTCACCACCAACTTTCCTTTAAGTTACTGCATGATAAATTTCAATAGTTGAATTGTAGTCACTCCTACCCTGTCTTTCTCTCTGACGTCAGTACTCATTCACCCCCAAATTCCTCGACTAATCCTCCCAATAGTGAAAAATATCAGCATTAGGAATTGTTATTGTGCAACCTCTTTTATGGCAAATGAGTGTAGCAATAAGGATGATCCCATATCCAATGAAATAGCAATAATGTAAATAACTTCAAGATGAAACGTGAAAAGCAATACATAAACTTCATTATTATCATTAGCTTTCTTTGCTGTTGGGCTGGGAGAAATCACAGCTACTCCTCTAATTCCATATAATGAGGCATGTCGGCCATTTCTACAAAAGTTCAAGTTACAAAATATTGTATGTTACTGCTATAAAGTTTCAAAACAGCCAGTTATACATCTATTTCGGAAAAATCTGTGAGTAAGTGAGTGATTTTGTATTTTCTTTTAATTCTTTTCCAGGAGTGATGTCTGAGCTAATTTCCAGGCTTTAGGTTCATACTGTTGGAAAGCCAGGCTCTGCTTGCAATAGCCGAGCTAGATTACGATGAACGAAGCTGCCTCAAGCAATTGCAACCCCAGGACCCCCTCGAAACTCAATTTAATACAGTACACTGTCAACCCTAGAGGCATTTTCCTCCCAAATGTCCTCTTTGGTCGTCGCAAAAAGTCCTTTTTTTTTTAAAAATTATGAACAATGCTGATCAGTGCTAGAAAATGAGATGTAAAGGAAACGCGACAGGTGGCAGGGATAAAAACATAACTCCAAAGGTCTATAGGTCAGACACGGTTTTCTGATGGAATATTCCAGTTATCAGCGTGTCTCTTAACAGCCTTGGTCACACAACACATCTTTAGGCCCTCAGTGATAAAGTGGGTGTAGAAATAATTGCAAAAATACACTATTGATTGTTGTTTTACAGCCTGATAGAAGGGGGCTAAAGAGACGAGAAGCACTGATGGACTCCTGGGAGATAGGACATTTCACCCTTTTTCATATATGTCATGCTATGTTATTTTCAACATTATCAGCACGTGCATACTGTAACCTACTCTGTGTTTTGATCAGAACTTGTATTAAAAAAAAAACGTGGTGGGTATGAGACATAAAATGAGCACAGAAGCCTCATCAAATCATTTCCCAACAACAGCTTTGAACAAACAGACATTTTATTTCAACAGATAGGTACTAGTCAGGGCATGTTTCAGTCCACTGGACTGGAGCGTGGTCTGGCCCACTGTGGCCACTAGGGAGCGACTGGAACCAGCATACGACACAGCTCGGCAAGGAAAACAATTAACACACTGCCAATTAAGTCAGTCGCTTGAAGCGACGTACTGAGACGGCCACTCTTGACTAAAAGAAGGGGCACTTTTCAGTACAAGTGCGGCTGCATCAGAGGGTGCTGGACATTTCAAATAGTTCAACTCTACAAATCGATCAGCAACGAAATAACATTTCTGTCTTGGGTTATTTGTAACAACAACAACAACAACAATAATAATAATAATAATAATAATAATACATTGGCATTACTGTCATTGTATATATCGGTTAGGGATGAGGAAAAGTTAGTGTATTGAGTCTGTTATTCCACGTCGGTGCGTGTGCAGTACTCACGTTTATGTTGCCGGTGCCTGGAGGTGCTGTGCTGCTGACATCCAGTGTAATCCATGCAGTGCAAGATGATCCAAACAAAGGAGATCAGTTGTAATTGCATAGTAGCCCAAAGATGAGACCGGTAAAAGCCAATGTCAATGTTCACCAAAAACGCGAGGTGGGTCAAACAATCCCTTTTTGACAGTGGCAGAGGGTGGGTGGTGGATGACTCGTATTAGACAGAACGGGGGCCCCAACAATGTGGTGATATGTAGTGATGCAAGTGCACAGTGGCCCAATGATGCCTGGGCCGCTTGGACAGTAACATCATGCACAGGAGCTTCATATGTGCAAAGAAAGCCAGAAAGACCAAAAATCAGGCATCCAAGAGCACTCCCCCGAAACAAAAAGCCCAAATATCATCTGGTCAAAATAAGGAAACTACTGCAAAACGACTCAGACATTTTTAAATATTATATCCATTGGGAGAGCTCCAAGTGGCCTCCTCTTGCTCCTCTGCTGCGTCCCGGTGGAGGCGCGCCGTGCGTCCTGGTGCTGGTGGCGCACTGACGGGCTCCTCTTCATTCAGCATCAAAAGTTACAAAGCGCGCACTCACACCACAAGGACGCGTACCACTCATAAGCACACGAGACAGAAGGTAAGTTGTGAGCTCATACTCGCACGTCCTCTCCGTGGCGGACAGACACATCGAAAATCTCCGCACTTTCAGCGCTTTTCTGCTTTGCGTGCAGGAGTCATTCACTCCCCTCGATCCTGTCGTCTCTCTCTTTCTCTCTCTCTCTCTTTCTCTCTCTCTCTGTCTCTGTCTCGTTCTCTCTCGCTCTCTCTCCACACGAGCTCTAAAGTTTATTTAGAGGGCACCACCCCCCCCCCCCACCCCCGTGTCAAAAAGAGGGAGCGAGAGTTTGCAGATTCTGTAGGCCTCCTGCCTCCCACCGTGCATCCATGCCTTGCTTTAAGGTAGGGTCATCATTAGAAAGTGAAAGTAAAAAAATGTGATATATCCTCTCTTCTAAACCACAATAAGCACCATTTCCCATACTGAAATGTCATGTAAAGTTTGAATATATATTGACCTACAATATAGACATGTTGAAAATTACTTGATGACAACAGAGTATTACTCTACATCTAACTTTTGAATACACAAATGCTTTGCAAAACATATTTGGTTGTGGGGCACCAACTTACTCTTTGATAACAACTTCCTTAGGGGTGCAGTATACGCATTTTATTGATCTGTAATACTAAAGTTAATTTAACATTTTTACAGGGCACAATAGCTATATCATCATATTACTTTGCCAATCAGCATCCCATTGAAATCTGACCTATGACCCGGTGGGAAAAGCTGCCAATAAAATAAAAATGAAAATAAAAAAATATTTTCTCTGACTGTGTCGAATGTCACATGTCACTCCGTTCTCACTATAATTTGACAAATACCCATACATGGTGTTTTGATTCCAGCTCCTTGAAATAACTTGTGTTCTTATTTGCCACTATAAAGCAATTTAATTAATGTAAACATACAGTAAGTCACAAAGTAAAATCATCAATTCATTGAAATTTGGACATTGCCAAATGACTCCAAATGAATTGCTCGTGAACCACAGCCTTAGTAATACTGTAAGTCTCTTGGTTAAAAGAGGGGATGGCTAATTAAAAAAAACAAAAACAAAACACATTTAACACATGCTTTGTGCACCAACGCAACAGTGACATGGAGCACATCTCCTCTAGAGGGAGTCAGTTCCATGAAAGCACAAAGAAGCGAGCGGGTACTACAGTGTGGCCAACTTGCACTCGCACTTGACCTTCCCTTGCAGTTACAACTCTGTTTGTGTTGTTGAATCGGAGAAGTAGAGAGAAAGAAAAAAAAACATTCAGCATTCTTTCCCCTTGAATAATGACAGTAAGGACCTATAAATGCATCATCAGTAATTACTGCCACCAGAACTTCAGTCAACAATCACATTTAGATATGCTTAAATGCTGACATTCCTCCTTGTTTAATGAAATCCGAGCAGAGCAGTCAAGAGAGGCCCTGGATCCTCATTTGTCTTCAGTGGGTGGATGTGTATGCAGAAAAGTATACACGAGTCCAGTACTTCTCTTCTCTGTGGCTTCTGGTTTTCCATCATCTCTGGGCCGAGGAAATCAATGCAAACACAGTGGTCTTTCTCTTTATGGCACTACTTCCATGTTTGTCCTGCTCAAAGCCAGAAACAGTACAGTCAAGCATAGCTGAGACTGATTCATTGTTTCAAACCCTTTCACCTCTGAGCTTGCGTCTCTGAATCCAGATTGGATCGCTGATAATGGGTGACGAGTGTTATAAAGTAATTTACTAGACTGTGCCAAAAAGTTTGAATTTTTTTATAGGCGTTCAGTATATTTGGACATAGAACATTAGACTTGTTCTGCTAAACTCATTTAGGAAGAGAGATTTACTGTAATACGCTTGCGTCCATTAAATTACAAATAATACAAGACTAAAACTGATATTGAATGTTAATGTGTTGTTAGCTCAATGTTAGCCCCCAGCCCCCGATCCACCTTACCTCCAACCGAGCAGTCTTCTGCAAGTGATGTTGAGGAATAATGCTTCTCTTTGTGTCCTCGTCTGAACAAGCCTGTCCCCCAGAGTGGGTGCCTGCGTGTGTTTGGGTGTGTGTGAATTGTGTGTATGTGGCACTTGGGTGCGCAAGGTTAAGGTGACTTGGTCAGTCCATGTCCAGTCTGGTGAGAGAATCAGTCGACACCTGGAAATGAAGTCGGGCAGGTGCTTAAACCATCCTGCACAAGGGTGGATGCGCCCCTTCCTGACACCCCATTTAGTACTTCTTTTGAAAGGACATTTGCTATAGCTAAGATGCAGAGACTGAGGGAAAAAAAAAAACTCAAACAATGCCATTGGTGTCATTACTTCAAATCAATACAACTCTTAAGTGACTACTGAAGATGATACATTTTATGAACATGATCATTTTATTCCACTGGGGGAATCGAAGGCTACATTCGAGTCATAGTAGCAATTCGCAGTTTAAATTATGTTTAAATTTGGTGTATTTGTAAAAATATTTTAGAGAGGATTAGGGTTATGATCTGTGTTCCTTTAATTTTGGTGAAGTTTAGATCCCCCCCCCCCCCCCCCACCCCTAAGATGTCATTCAAAATACAGTTAATAGTTTAATTTGAGCGGACCTATTATTGGAACATATACACCACTCCAAAAAACAATCACAATAATGAACATATGCTTAAATTCATTCTTCTCTGACAATACATTTGTAGTACATTTGTAATCCCTCTATTTGAATAGAGGGATTACAAGGGTATGGTTGCTCTCATTTAATGAGAGCAACCATACCCTTAGGTAAACTGTCCTACCAAAACAATATTACAACATACACGTATCATGAGATAGTAATGCTTGATATTGATTGATATTGTCAGGTACTGTTTTACAATATTTTTATAATTGTACTGCATCATAGGAGAATGAATACTTTGGTTATTTACTTCAAAGTGTGATCATTTCCAGTGCATAATAAACATATTGTTAAATCAGCACCTTTCTGATGATTGCAATTAAGAAATGATTTTTCTTCGTGTAACTCTATTCGATTTAATTTGCAACTAACATTTACATTACTTTAACAATCTCAGTGTTTCTAATGATCTCAAGAAACAGTGAAAATGTCTGAAATATTAAACTATGTATGATACTGTATATTTGTCTCAGTGACAGCATTAATCGCGTAGAGTGCAGTATAACAGGAAAGTAATTTTAGAGGAGGTCTGGATAAAATGTCTCGTTTAAACTTGAAAGCTTCTTAAAGGGCAAGTCTGGGGCATATATGGATTTAAGAGGTTACAATACAGAGTCCATCTGAAACCAATTTCACTAAACATTGCCCGGCTTAGGCTCAATGTCCAATTTATTGTATTTGTATGACATTTCACAAATCCACGTATCTCGACCTTCTCAAGAAATTATGCTCTTAATCCTTCGCTACATCGGGGCGAAATGTGTGCACAACCAAGCTCCTGCACATGCCCTCCAAACTATTCATTCCCCAGGCTATGACCCATAGCGTTCAAAGATGACATGGCCTGTCTTGATCCACTGTGCTGTTGCCAGCTTATGAGTTAGCCCGGGCTCAGTGTGGAGCACAATTGGTAATGTGCACCTCGCTGGGCTCGACCTCACAAGAGGTGTTTTTGTTTTTTTCTGATGCTGGATGGTATAAAGCTGCAAATATCCCTCTGGCAATCCCGCACATTCCCTCAGCATGAAGCAAACATTGAAGCCAATAAACAGGTCAGCAGAGGGTGCATCAAAATAGACACGCATGTAGACCCACACGCATGCACATAAATAAAGGATCTGGAAGTTCCAAAAAATAATGATTGATTCTTGAAATGTTATTGCTTCTACAAATGATATGATTAATATAGACAAGGATAAGACAGGCGGGTGTATTGTGGTGGCGAGTGTTGGGTCAGCCATAATGCTGAGTGTGTATATCTGTCTGCTGGTATGATAGATGGGATCATATCATAGTGAGAGGGATTGAGATGGTGGTGAAGAACAGATAATCACTCTGAGCAAGAGATGTCAGCTGTACATACAGAGGCAAAGCAGTTCAGAGTTGTGTAGAGACAAGGTTAAGAGAAGGGCAGAGTTTGTGTGTGTGTGTGGTGAAAAAGAAATATTACCACAACTTCCTCATGTTGACCCTTTCTCAAATTAGATACATTGAAAAAAAATAAACACTGCGTAACTTAGACAAATTGAAGTAATCCGTCACATTTAATATTTTAGCTTTGATTTAATGAAAATGATTCATCCTGCGTATCCTGAAACTTTTTATTTCCTCTTTTACCAATTTTGAACGTTGGAACAAATGTTAGCAGTGTTAGCCAAAACATTAGCTTTTGCTAACTTAGCTTGGCTCAGTTTAAAAGCATGGCAGCAAATTTCAATGCTCATACACATTCACACACACATACAAGCTTCACATAAGGCACAGGCTTTTACTTTTGTTATTTAACAAAGTTTGATTGTGTATTTCTGGTTCATCTGAGAGAAATATAAATGTTTAAGCAGCAGCTCCTCCCGTCCCCAATAGTGTACCGTCTACCTGGCCTACGTTATCCGGACAATAGTGCTTCGAATTCGAGGGCTGAATATTACAGATACATGTTTGAAAATATAAATGATTTTTAACTAACTGTAACATTACTAAATTGCAAAGTTTATACATTTTTCTAACCAATGCCAATGTCACGCCTTTCGTTCAAATCCGCCATGCATGTGCAAATAACATTCAATTAAAGAAAATCCTTTGGTCAAAATGAAGTATTTCAGTATAGTGCCAAGCTGTAAATTTAAAATACAGTCAAGTATTTTAAAAAGACATTAAAATCAGAAACAACAAAATTCAATAATTTGAATTAAAACATTTTTTTTCAGTGCAACAATCACAACAATGAAAATACTTGACACCCAACAGTCTGACGATCATAATTTAGATCAGCACTGAATTGTACAACCTCATAGGTACCCACTCAAGCAGGGGGAGAACATGGAAACTTCACACAGGAGGGGCAGAGCCGAGATTTGAACCCCGACCCTCGTAACTGTGAGGCAGAAGTGCTAAACACTATTTGACCGTGCTGCCCCCACCAAATAATACCTCCTCTTAAAAAAAACTAATCACATGGGCCTGTGTTACCAAGCTAACAGCATTATCGATCACACACATTGATGATGATGTGAAATGTGCCGTCAACACTGCGCAATTGTTTGGTGATTTTCGTCGTATGCTTTCTACCTGGATGACTGTGATCCTACACTGTAGGTGCAAGTGCGAACACGATAGGAATTGGAACCAAATGTGTGACGCAAAACACACGTTGTATAATTTTCGACAGTGTTCCAAGTCAGCGAAGCAAATTACACTTGTGTAATCATGTCATTGGGCCAAAGCTTGTGGGCACTAGACATTGATGTGAATATGGGGGTTCTACCATGTGAGTGACCCCAGGAGGAATCCCCTCTCCAGGGCTGACTAATTTGACGAGATGTGTGCCATTAACTCCACATTATTTTCGATGGATGGACTCGACTTCTCTCTTCTCCTTGACAGACACACTTAAAATAAAGTGAGCATCGCACTAAGAAAAGCTACCATATTCTAATTTTCACTCTCAGCTGGACATCTTTACTGTATGTATCTCCTACTTCATTTTAGCCTAGTTTTGGAAAGATCTGCAAGTACTTTGCCAAAGGGACTATAGGTTAGAGGGCGGGCATGTCAAAGAAATTCCCAAGTTCATTGAAGATGAAACCTTTTTATAAAATTGGAGGAAAAGTCAATGAGCAAAGCCAGCCATTTTTTGAGGGTTGATAAATTGCCTCCCTTCAATGGCTGCCTTCTTGTTTCTTATGAAGCCATGGACAGACAATGACTGCACAATGGGGATCAAATGCCACAACCCAGGAAATTTTAATCATTAGAGGGAGACTGCATATTTTTCTATCGGTTGTAGCCCGGCAACAAGCAAGGTAGTCCCCAGGTATTCCCAATGTGTGTGTGGCAAACTCAGGATTATTTTAATAATCTGCACGGGAGTCTTTTCTTTTCCTCGTTCACAAAACCCTTTTTAGCATTTCTTTACAATGGGCGGCCCCTCTGCCCTCCACTATTGTGCTGAGACTGTTCAGCTCTGCAGGGACCCGTGTCAGGCCCCCTCTTATAGATAGAGACTAGAAGAGAGGCTCAAAACACTGTAGGGACTTTGCAAAACTCTCATGAAAACCTTCTTTATCATAAAAATACTTTCAGACCTTTTACAGAACGTCCATCTTAAACAGCCCAGGAGACATTTCTTGTATTAAAATGAATATAGCCAGATTGCCTGAGCTCAGTGAACAATTTCCTGAGAGACATATTGTTGAATTCATACCCAAGCACAAGAAGCTTGATATTTACCGGAGCCTCAAAACTCAAATGCCTTTTTTTTTTTTTTTTTTTAATGAACATTTATGTACATTTTAAAAGATAATCAGACAATCAGACAGATGAAACAGTATGAGGCAAGGGACAATTACAAAAAAGTACAAAAAAAATAAATAAAAATTCAACCAACATGCAAAACAAAGGACTGGGGGGGTGGATAGAATCAATCAATTTCTGAATTAGATTACAATTTGCCTTTTTATCTTTTAATAATAATACATTACACATATAGCGCTTTTATAGGCACTCAAAGATGCTTCACAATTTCACCCATTATTCATTCACTCCAGTTACACCCTGGTGGTGGTAAATTACTTGTGTAGCCACAGCTACTCTGACAGAAGCGTGGCTGCCATTCTGTGTCTACGACACCTCCGACCACCACAACACATCCAACCACATCCATTCATAGGCAATGTGGATTAAGTGTCTCACCCATGGACACAACAATGACATGCACTCAGGGATATGAACCGGCAATCCTCTGGTTTCAGGGCATACGCTTACCCGCTGTGCCACACCTTTTCAATATTAACAGTGGTTAACATATCACTGTTATTTTCATAGTGGCCTGGAGTGATTAGTTCCTATGAGAAACATTGTTTTGTTTTGACTTCACAACAAATTTGCACATGATCTTAGAAGTTCTGTTCTACCACAATGGCATGTCAGTTGTCTATGTCAGCATAGCAAAACAATGGAGACACAAAAAAAGAAAAGTAGGGCGTTCCCTCTTCCAGAAAAGCTTCATATTGTCTACATTTGCTCAGCTGGACCTTTAAGAAGTGTTTGACTACGTGTGTTAAACTGGCAACATACATCTCTTCAAGACTTTGAACTGCCATCGAAAAATGTCAGTCACTTGGTATTGCTATAGGAGGTAATTAAGGGATAAGGAACATTATTATTACTGCTGCTCGGGAAATCACAAAAATCTTTGGCGATGTTTATACGCAATCCTCTTGGAAGCTGTGGGATCTTTGTCATGGTGGTGGCACAAGAGAAACCATTTCATCAGATTTAATGTCATAATTAAAATTAATATGACCTTTCTTGGCAGGACATTGAGTAACTCGTCTGACATCTGGTTGCCACAAATTCACCATCTTAAGAGTGATTAAGTAATAGCTCAACATCCATTAGCAAAGATGATTTTAAGGAGGTCATGATGGTAATGAGAATGAAATAATTATTCACTACAGCTGAGATGCTGATTAGGCTCACATATCGGTGAGATAAAGAATCTCTTCTCCTGGAGACCAGAGACCCTAACGTGAAACCAAGTGTTGGTTAGTCTCACGCAAGTAATCCATTTCATGTTTGAAAAACAGTCATATAAAAATACAAAAGACCCATAAATCATTGGTATTCAAGGGTGGGTGTTTTTTTATAATCAAAGCCAAAATTAGAGGGAGACTGCAACATTCCCAACTCTGCTAATGAGCAGAGTTGGGAATGTTGAGCATTGACTCATTCTGGTGCACTGCGCACATGAGAAATACACTGCTGAACCTGTCCAAAGCAGCTGTTTAAAAGTTAAAACACAAATAAGTGAAAATAAAGATTCAAAATTTCTTGGATTTATTCTATTCAAATATTATCTATCTATCTATCTATCTATCTATCTATCTATCTATCTATCTATCTATCTATCTATCTATCTATCTATCTATCTATCTATCTATCTATCTATCTATCTATCTATCTATCTATCTATCTATCTATCTATCTATCTATCTATCTATCTATCTATCTGTCTGTCTGTCTGTCTGTCTGTCTGTCTATCTGTCTATCTATCTATCTATCTATAGGACATACATACATACATACATATATATAATATGACAGTACAACCACTCGACTGATGACCAGTGTGTTGGAGATGATAAAAACGTTTACAAAGCTGTAGCTCTTATTTCTTATTGAGTCGCACTTGTATTTTGGCACCAGATAAACACTATGTAATCTGTGTTTTTCTACTAGATAGTCTTACTATTATACATGAATGCAATACAAACTGATTTGTTGAAAGAAAAATAAACAGAAACCAAAGCTGCGGTTTAATTTATGAAGTGTTTGTGAGAGAGACGTTATCTTTATTCATTCTGAATGTCTCCCTGAATAAATTATGAAATCTGCCCAGTGCCAGCCCACAGAGTTTTGCGCGCACACATTTCACGTATGTGGAGCACATGGGGCCAGTAAAACTTGAGTGATCCCTCATTGAACGAAAAGAAAAGGCGACTGACAACAGTGGCTGTTTATAACCGGTGATAATGGCCTCCATATAAATACAATTGTAGGCTAATTATGCATGTGAATACAACGTTGGAAACAAGGTGTGTGATGGAAAGTATAGTAACAAGTAGCAGCGTTTTTACATCGATTTATCTGACGATAAAAAGCTGACTTTTATAAGCACCATCTGTGTGAAAGGGGCAGTAAAGGAATGCTTCATTGCATTGCCTTAAGTGTGGTGGCAATTCGAAAGTCAAAATAACACAAAAAATCTTCACTATGGTTAAATATTGGGGATTCTTCTCATCGCTGAACTTTTTGCCCCACTTGACTGTTTCATACAGTGTAGGTAGCAACAGTCTCCTCGCAACAATCAACAATCTCCTCGCTTTTCGTGCAGACAATGGCAATAATACATGATATATTGGCGAGACAATCATGCAGTATATTCTTATGAAAACAATTATTATTATCTGGACTTCTTCAAAATATATTTTTCTTAAATCTTCATTGATTTATTGACACAGCAGCTCAGAGGAAAATCACCAGATTACTTAGCTCTCTTTTCCACATGCAATAGATCCCCGTCCTGAAAAGGTAATGCTCTCTCTGGATTTTAATCATTCATTTTGCCAAGATGTAATATATAATTTTGCTACAGCAAAAATACAAAAACAAATAAATACTGTATTTATCCGCCTTGGTGGTTTTCACATCATTAATTGCAAGAGAACTTAATACTGTGTGACATTAATTAAAAGAAAGTAAGATCATATACAGTATGTATGTTTGTTGTTTTTTTCATTTTATATTTTACTTTAAAATTGTCTTTATCTTGTCCTTGTCTTCTCTTCTTGTTCTGTTCTCACCTGTATGTGTTCAGATTTTTTGTCCCCGACCATTTACAGCACAGAGTGTGCTTGATATCTCGGCAGCTTTTGAGCCCCGCCCCTTGCCAGTTTGGATCAGTACGAACTTCCTGCCTTTAAAACGACAGCTGCTTGCCATTAGTAATAAGCTTCTCTTTGACTACTTTGTACAGGTAAAGGGGGGTACACACATCGATTTTTAACATCTTAACCAGTGGCAGCTGGTCAGTAGAGGGTGCAAGGCTGCTGCCCAACCGCTCCGCCGAGTTGGGCTTTTAATATAAAGAAAATGAAAATCAAACATTATGATGAAATTCTCCAAAGTATATGGACAGTGGAACATCGATAGAACGGGCTAATAGGGGCGGGGGTCGTCTGATATACTGTAGCTGATTATCCATTACATTGAAACACTTATTACATATTTTGAGGCCATATGCGCCCATATTACTGTACAGTACAACATTATTTTTTGTAGTTTTTTTCGTGACCTTAAACAGCCAATAAAGTAGAAAGTGATTGTAAATAAATATGAAAAAAAGCTTGAAAATGTGTGGAAGTTTCACATTTTATCCAAACTTACCACTTCAGTGTGCTTGGTCATGGTGACATTGTTGACATACAGTACTCATCATAGGGGAGTGGCTTTCATGAGCCGTGGGGAATTCGTGTGCTTCCTAGTTTCATATCTGTTGCTAAAGGCAAACGACTTGACAAAAAAAATCTGTTAAGGTCTCTTTATACTCCCGCAATTGCGTGTGCGACAGCACCCACGTTGCATCACGTGACCGATGGGTTGGGCCGCGCGGCTCCTATGTGACACTTGGCACGCACACGGCACAAATTGTTGCTCCGTGCAGAATGCTGCGGAGATCATCTCTCATGATTGGTCTGTTTTAGTCACCAGAGGTGGGTAGTAACCCGCTACATTTACTCCGTTACATTTACTCAAGTAACAGTTTCGATAAACTGTACTTGTCAGAGTACATTAAATACACCGTATATTTTACTTTTATTTGAGTATTTATGCGAAGAAGGATCGATACCTTTACTCAGTTACAATGATCGACATGCCGTTTTCTACTTTTATTCATCCATTCTTGCGTGTGCGCGTCTATTTTTAGATTCCATCTTCGACTTCCGCATAAGCCGCCGTTGTGGCCAATCCAACGCGGTCACTTATTGGTGGACTACTCAAGTCCACCAATCAGACAACACAAGCCAGTTACATGAACGTGCACGTAGCCTTCACGAGCATCAAAATGACTCATTTTTTTTTTTGGGGGGGGGGGGGGGGGGGGGGTTAACAGCCGCACGTGTGTGTTTACTTTACAGACTCCAAAAAACAACAGCTTTGTCATGCAGCTCTTGAATTGTGACTGCCCAAACTTGGATATTTCAGCCCACTTCTAACTTGAGAAAACACCTTGCAGTAAGTTTCCGATGTTTCTATTGTCGTTTTGTCAGTGGATATGGCAACAGTAGCCCTATCATATGGTGTCGCACCTCACACACGCACACACAATCACTAAGTCCCTTCAGCAAATCCCTACAACACTGTTCCAAAAAAGATGGGACACGGGTATGTTTACCACTGTTTTACATCACCTTTCCTTTTAACAACACTCGATAAGTGTTTGGGAACTTAGGACAATAATTGTTGAAGTTTTATAGGTGGAATTAATTTCCATTCTTGGTTGATGTACAACTTCAGTTGCTCAACATTTCGGAGTCCACGTTGTGGTGCTTTGCGCTTCATAATGTGCCACACATTTTCCATGGGAGTCAGGTCTAGTACTCGTACTCTTTGACTATGAAGCCATGCTTGGCATTGTCATTCTGAAATAAGCAAGGACATCCCTGAAAAAGATGTTGCTCGGATGGCAGCATATGTTTCTCCAAAACCTGTATGTACATTTCTGCATTAACGATACCTTGAAAACCCCATGTCATGTTACCCATGTCATGGCCACTCACACACCACCATGCCATCACAGATGCTGGCTTTTGCACTGGTAACAATCTGCATGGTCCTTTTCCTCTTTGGCCATGATTTCTAAAAAACATTTGAAATGTGGACTCATCAGACCACCGCATGCTTTTCCACTTTGCGTCAGTCAATCTCAGATTAGCTTGGGCTCAAGAACCCGGCGGCGTTTCTGTGTTGTAGATATATGGCTTTAGCTTTGTATAGTAGAGTTTTAAAGTTTTATTTGTACAAGTAGACATGAGAAATACCATATACAAAACATTCCCTAGAAAAACTAAAATGTAAACGTGTATTTATTTAACTTGAATCCTACATGCATGATAATTTTGACTGCACTGTTTTTTGAGTGCATTTATTATCTTTTCAGCCAGCTAATCAGTGCCTACACTCTGTGAACTCACCCATACTTTTGTGCCAGGTCATTGAATTGCTGCCCAAAAGCCATGACCTAATTTCATCTTCATTGTTTGCTTCACTAATTAGTGACTCCCTCCCCATGCTTACTTGGCATTCCAAGTTTGACCATTTTTATCCAAATATTTTTTTGTGGAAGTACAATTCACATAAAGATATGATTACCTTCCTAATTTATGGTATAAGAATCAGATGGTGCAATGGTCCAGTACCTGTCTCAGGTTATTGGAGCTGTTGGTCTTTAAACATTGCTCGAAGCCTAAAACACATTCTGTAACGTCCTCAAATGACTAATTTGAATGCCCTTTGAAGCCAAGATCTGCTATGCATTAAACTATGCAGTTATAAAGCTTATTCTCAAATAAGGGCATAATTCTCCACGGTATACATTTAAAATGTCAGAGGGATTGGATGTTGTGAAAGGACACAGTGAATACAGTATTCACTATTCATTGTTGTAATGTAGACATTGATGATGAAGCTTGGTTAAGAATTACATGGAGATGTCTGTTTTACTTGGATGCTTCATTTGTCAGTTGAGAATATTTCTTGCCAAATAAAGCATCCACATCCATAAGTGTGATTATTAAGATTTGGGTATGATGATTTGCAACTACACATGCCCTCTGCCCATGACGGTTTTATATTAAGCATTTTTCAGTTCCCGGTTGTCTTAATAATATACTTTTATTGTTAAAAAAGGTCAGGAATTACAATAGACTTTTAACCTTATTTCTTAAGCCTGTTTTGAGGGGCGGTCCTGTGTCATGCAAATCAATCAATCACTGTTTAGTACAAATTGTACATAAGTTGACTTGTGGCTCCATTCCTTGCTTGTTTTGCTTTCTAGAGATAAAACATTTTCTCACCTTGTGCCAGGCGAGAAATAATGGTCTCTAAGCTATTTTCCCTTTATCACCGCTGTGAAATTCCCTGTATATACGTTATAAATAACCACCAGTTAACGCAACGCATGGCAAGCAACTGAATGTAGTCTTACATTTGAGTACTTGCTGATAACAAATACTGACAATCGATAAATGCCATTATGTCTTCCAATTGTGATGAAAATATTTTTTATTTTAATATATTATTAAAAAACAGAAGACTAACATTTTTTGAACATGGCACAATTTTCACTCAAATATACCACTTTTAAGAGTAATAACTCATTACTCACATTTTTTTTTTTCAGTCTTGCAACACATTTCACCTAAGTGTAGCCTGTAACACAAGGCACTTCAGTTATGTGGTGTATTAGTCTGAACACAAGGGGCACAAAGTAAAAGGACTACATAGATAAGATAAAGACGAGATAGAAAAACAAGGCATAGGGTCTGGTGGACACATACAAACAAACAACCATTCGCACTCACAGTCAGACCTATGGGCAATTTAGAGTTGTCAATTAACTTACCATGCATGTGTGTTTTGGGATGTGGGAGGAAACTGGAGTGCCCGGAGAAAACCCATGCAAGCACGGGGAGAACATGCAAACTCCACACAGGCGGGGCCGGGGATTGAACCCCAGTCCTCAGAACTGTGAGGCGGACGCTCTAACCAGTCGTCCACCGTGAGAAAAAATCTTGTGGTAAATTGCAGATGTTTTGCTGTTGCTTTGGTTGTGCGTATTAGCCCACATTAGCTCTGTTTTATCACAAGTAACTGTAAAACATGCCTCTCTTGGGGTACGTGCTAATCTCGCTCACATGCATGCACACACTCAAACACACACACACACACACACACACACACACACACACACACGCAAACACACACCAATATCAGAATTTGTGGATTGCTGTACTTTTGTTGTTAAAACGTTATGTTACAACCAAGTACTGTGGTTGCACACTTTTCTACGTTTTGTAAAAACAACATTCAGTGTAAAAAAGTGTTTTTTTTTTCTTTCTTCCAAATTTAGAGGTGCTGGGTTTCATTTCAGGGGTTCCACAGCACCCCTCAAAAATGGGATAGAAATTACCAATATTATATTATTTTCAAGGAGAAGAGAGTACAATTACATCAGTTTAGCACATTTTCATATGTGCAACTGATGTACATGATAGAATTTTGGAGTTTTCTCAGTGCAGCTGCGGCTTCCTGACAGGAGTGTGGCTGGCTCAGCCAGAACCGAGCAGTGTGGAGTTGAGTAGGCGACGGGGCTTCAGAACACAGTTCATATGATTCCTACTCCACCTGCCGGGGAGGTATGTGTCACACTGGTGAAGTTCTATCTGTGTTGAAGTATCGGACCATTTTTATTTCGGTCCGAGTAAGAGTACAAATGTTACCAAGACTGGTATTAGTGTTGGTGCACCCCTATGAAATGACCTCCAAACTGTGGATACGATCTATTTTCTCAGTTATGAAACACCCTGTCATCAGGCTGCAGGAATTTTTCAACTATTTGAAATGTGCGTCATAAAAGGTTGCTTTATGGCATTGCTCTGCTGGGCTGTTTACATTATTTCAAAGAAGTCATTTGGGATTCTGCAACCAAGCATTGCTTAATCAAAGACACTGGCGGAGGGAGTGAAGCCTAAGAGGAAACTGATAAAGCGAACAGGAATGCAAAAAGAGATGGAAAGTTGAAGACAAATACTTGCATGTGCCCACAAATATATCAAAACACCCTTTACATGTGTTTGATGGCATGTGATATACAGTACATTTTGACTATTAAAACATCTCTTTGGATGTTTATCAAGTGTTCATATAGTTCTATAACCTTATAGGTTGATATACTGTATGCAGTATGAGGTATTATCCTCTTACTCTTTTTATTTTGCACTGGGAGTTTAATAGAGGAGATCTATGGATGGTATTAAGGTTTTATATGCGAATGGAAAACTATCCTTGCAGAACTGGATGAGATGACAGGCTTGGATCTTTCCCATGATTGATCTTTTCTACATCGAATTGCTTTAACTTTATATTTTTAACTCTAAACAGTGATAGTGAGAGATAATTTTCATCATGAGCGCCTTATGGCTGCGTGGAGAACTCTGCGTGTGCGCCAACGTACAAATGTACAGAGATTTGGAAGAAGAACCCATCCATCCATCTTTTACCGCTTATCCTCACTAGGGTCGCGGGCTGCTGGAGCCTATCCCAGCTATCTTCGGGCGGGAGGCGGGGTACACCCTGAACCGGTTGCCAGCCAATCCCAGGGCACATAGAAACAACCAGTGTAGTAAATAATGTTAATGGTCCATCATATCCCATCTGCTTTTTATAAGGTTGATGGGTCATAGTGGACCCAGTCGCAGTTCACTGATGCATCAGAACTGCTAATGACATTAGCATGGAAAACATAATTAACAAATAGGCAACCGACACTTGCACAACTATTGGTTATTTAATTTGGATTTCCTTTACACACACTGTACTTTTTGGTTCTTCTTGTCTTTTATATTACCTAAAAATGCTGTATCGACACATGGTGATTTGGAAACAAATAGCATGCACTTTATTGCTGTAAAAGGGAAGAGCTGCATCAGTCATTGTAATCTAATGCGATCTTCATGTTTCAAATACTCCCTCTGCTTATTTTTTTATTCTTTTGATTATTCTGATGTTTACTGAAAATGACGCTGGACAGAAAAACGGTTTTAGGGGACAGACAGAGGGACAGAACGAACAAGGGCAATAGGGGTGCGAACCTCAGCAGATCAATACTTAATCTAGATATTTGACCACAAGTAACATTACAACAGTCAAATCGTGTTCTTATTTGTGGATGGGCACCTGGTGAGGACATGCAATAACTAACCAATAGAACAAGATGAGAGAGGACAGAAAAGGGCAGGACAGGACAGGATGTGGAAAATGAGCAAGGCAGTGCTACTGATGAGTGGTGATGTGGGATGCTTTTTATAGTGCCTCAACACTTGCAAGACCCTGTGAGTTGATATCCTAACATTACCTGTGTTATTATTAGTGGTCCCAGCACAAGCAGTTAAAGCCTATAGCATGTCTATCGAACTTCTTAGTGAATGAACACCATATCACATGCGTGTTAGTCAACTGGTGCACGAAGTTGCTGAGCCGGCACATTGAGAAAGGCTGGACCCGGGCCCCCTCCACCCGCAAGTGGGCGCCAAGCCAGCGAGTTCGTCCCAGGGGAGTCCCCGAGCTCAACCGAAGCGCCCCGACCAGTCCCAAAGGGAGGGGCATGGGTACTAGACCACTGCCCCCCACGCTCAGTCCCCCAGCCCCACCCAGCGAGCCCCATAAAAGCCATCTCCCCACCATCCCCAGAGAGCATGGGGGCCCCCGCCGCCAACAGGGCCCAACACAGGAGCCAGCTGCCACCCGAAAAAAGGTCAAAGTGTGGCCAAGTGTCCTCCCCAGCCTGACACTGCCCTCCCCCCACAGATGGGTGTATGAGGCAGAGAAGGGTGCGACCAGACCGGAGACAGCACAGATGTGCCAGTCCCGGCCCGGCATCTGCCTCATCATGCCTCGTGCCAGTCCTCCAGGGGACCCTGAATGAGATGTGAACATGTCCAATGTGCGTAATATCTACAGTGTGAGTAATAAATATAACCACCACTGACCATCCCCCAGCGACCAGAAGAGGGTACAGAAGGCAGGTCTGTCCAAGGCAGAATGTGCCGACACCCTATCGTAGGCCCCAAGTCAGCCAGGGACCCCACAAAGCCCGAGCGAGAGAGGGGCTTCGACCATGGTGGAGCGACCCAGGGAGAGGGAAGAGGAGGCCACAGCAGCACGGCCCCCAGCCCCCCACCCACAGACATGGACGAGGCCGCCGGACTGGGGCCAGCCGGCACCCCCCAGGCACCCAGGGACCAAGAGAAGCTCCGGAAGCAATCTCGCTGTCTCTTGCGGTGTCAGAACATGTCGGATGGCAAATTGTGTTTCCCAGTGCACATTCCCAACAGGTTTTTTTTTAAAATTTCCTTTTAATGTACCATACAGCTATTTTTCTAAAACCCTTAATCTTATATTTATTTATTATTATTTTTATTATTATAAAAATAATAATTTATTATTATTATTTATTATTTATTTATTATTTGTACAACCCCAATTCCAATGAAGTTGGGACGTTGTCTTAAACATAAATAAACAGATTTGCAAATCATGTTCAACCTATATTTAATTGCATACACTACAAAGAGGCGGCACGGTGGACGACTGGTTAGAGCGTCAGCCTCACAGTTCTGAGGAGTGGGGTTCAATCCCTGGTTTCGCCTGCGTGGAGTTTGCACGTTCTCCCCGTGCCTGCGTGGGTTTTCTCCGGGCACTCCGGTTTCCTCCCAAAAACACGTGTTCATTGGAGACTCTAAATTGCTCGTAGGTGTGACTGTGACTGTGAGTGTGAATGGTTGTTTGTTTGTATGTGCGTCTCTGTTGTCGTATTTTATGCTTCATAATGCGCCAAACATTTTCAATGGGAGACAGGTCTGGACAGCAGGCAGGCCAGTCTAGTACTCTTTTACCACGAAGCCACGCTGTTGTAACAGGTGCAGAATGTGGTTTGGCATTGTCTTGCTGAAATAAGCAGGGGCGTGCATTAAAAAGACGTTGCTTGGATGGCAGCATATGTTTCTCCAAAACTTGCATGTACCTTTCAGCATTAATGGTGCCTTCACAGATGTGTAAGTTACCCATGCCATTGGCACTAACACAGCCCCATACCATCACAGATGCTGGATTGTTGATAAATGGCTTTTGCTTTGCATAGTAGAGTTTCAAGTTGCACTTAAAGATGTAGCGCCAAACTGTATTTACTGACATTGATTTTCTGAACCGGCGGCACAGTGGTGGACTGGTTAGATCGTCTGCCTCACAGTTCTGAGGGCCGGAGTTCAATCCCCGGCCCCGCCTGTGTGGGTTTTCTCCGGGCACGACGGTTTCCTCCCACATCCCAAAAACATGCATGGTAGGTTAATTGAAGTCTCTAAATTGTGAATGTGAGTGCGAATGTTTGTTTGTTTGTGTGTGCCCTGCAATTGCCTGGCAACCAGTTCAGGGTGTACCCCCCTCCTGCCCGATGATAGCTGGGATAGGCTCCAGCACGCCCGTGACCCTTGTGAGGAGAAGCGGCTCAGAAAATGGCTGAATGGATGGATAGTTTTCTTAAGTGTTCCTGAGCCCATGTGGTGATATCCTTTACACATTGATGTCGGTTTTTAATGCAGTGCCGCCTAAGGGATCGAAGGTCACGGACATTCAATGTTGCTTTTCGGCCTTGCCGCTTACATGCAGTGATTTCTCCATATTCTCTAAACCTACACACATATTATGGACCGTCGGTGATGAAATCCCTAAATTCCTTGCAATTGTACGTTGAGGAACATTGTCCTTAAACTGTTCGACTATTTTCTCACGCATTTGTTCACAAAGAGGTGAACCTCGCCCCATCTTTGCTTGCGAATGACTGAGCAATTCAGGGAAGCTCCTTTTATACCCAATCATGGCACCCACCTGTTCCCAATTAGCCTGTTCACCTGTGGGATGTTCCAAACACTTTCTCAGTCTTTTTTGCCACCTGTCCCAGCTTTTATGGCACGTGCTGCAGCCATAAAATTCTGTGTTAATGACAATTTGCTAAAAACAATAAAATGTATCAGTTTGAACATTAAATATCTTGTCTTTGTAGTGTATTAAATTAAATATAGGTTGAACATAATTTGCAAATCATTGTATTATGTTTTTATTTATGTTTAACACAACGTCCCAACTTCATTGGAATTGGGGTTGTATTTATTGATTGTCCATTATTACACAAAAAAAGATTTATGCGCATTTCAATCGAATGTAATGTGTTTTGGCCATAGTTCCATTGGTATTTAAATTATGTAACTTTCCATCTGATGCACAGTTAATGCAAATTTTCATCTTAGTTATGTGCCATCTAAAACAAATAATGCAAACTACAAATTTACATCACTTGGTAGAATGAAGTGCTGTACACTGTACAAGACAAACAGATTTTCTGATCAGCATACGGTAGGCTTATTGTATGTGCGTGTGTTTGTCTGTGCTCACAGCTTTAATTGCTTTAGCATGGGGTCCTCAGGGGCGAACAGGGAATCCCCTCTCAAAACGTGTGTGTGTGTGTGTGTCTGTGAGTGTCAGTGTATCTACTAATCGTTTACACATCCTCATTCCCAGTGGCGGCGCTAGACTTTTATCCTTGGGATGGCCAGGGGGTGGCCAAGGCTATTTCAGGGGGTCCCAGACTATGACAATGAATTTGTTTCTCCACCAATGAATTGCAATCCGAGCCTCTAAATGTTGCAATGTACATACTAAGCACACAGAAGATGAGGTTTGTGCGCATAAATTAAAGTTTATTAACAATGCTTACAACTCAATGTACACACAAACACAACTTCAACAAGTTTTCAATATCACAGAGTAACCCGCTCACACAGTTATCCACTCACGCACACACAACACTTTTGACACTGTAGCGGTGTCAGTTTTAAAGCTTTTAAACAAACATATCAGTATGCCAACAGTTTATAGACATAACGAAGGGCAAAACGTTAAAGATAATCCCCCACCCTCCTTCACGTTCTATTTCATTTAAGCCAACAGAGCATGAAACAGCTCGCTGGCCGATTGTCTGCTAGTTTCATTCCTCTAAAATCATTGGAGAAACACGTCAATATAAGCAGCGACCCGAATTAAATGCAGACGTTAACGTGGAGTGGCAGTCGGAAACTGACACTGGTCATGTGTAGACGCCATGAGATGTAACTTAATGTTAACTTTAGCTCGATACCCGTGGATGCTAGCAAAACAATCGCATATCTGAACACAAAAGTGATTTTAAACAGTAACTCATTAGGGCACCACAGTAAAACTTACTGCTTACTTATGAGGTCGTGACGCAGACTGGCTCTGGGGCAAATCCTCTTCTTCTGTTAAGATTCTTCTTCTTCTCCTCATAAATGTGGATTACAACTCCTTGTGGTACATAGCACCAACTACTATACAGGAGGGACTTAGCAGTCAAAAGGCGTCACTGATTTCAAAATGCAAACGGCTTCTTTCGACAAGACGTGCGGTGCCGTGATATGTCAATCACCTGGTTGTCCAATCAGATTTCAGGGGGGTCCAGTGCTACCCTGGCCTCCCCTCTGGCTCCGCCCCTGCTCATTCACAAACTGTACATTACCGAACTTACAGTCACTTAGAAAAACTAATAGACTGATGCTACAATCTTGAGTCACAACTTCAATCTACTCAACTTCAATCTACTTATCTTAAATCTTAATGGATGGTACAAAAATGATTTTTACATCTTTTCTTGCCTTGTCAAAGAAGCTGCTGTGACACTCAGCTCATTCACCTTTCATAATGCTCCCTTCATCTCTTCTCTCATCCCACTCTCCCCTCATCTTTCTCTCAGAGTCATGGCTCATTGGAAGACAAACATCCTGACCCTAAACACACACACACACACACACACACACGGTTGGCACCCCCCAGCCCCATCTTAAAAAACGACCCTCCATGCCTTCCTCCCGTTCTATCTTCCTCCCCTCTCAGCTAAGCTTGTAACCATATCCTACCTGCAGCGTATCCTTTACATGCATTCATCAATGTCAGCTATTTGGACAAGGTCTTAGAGGGCAAGAATAAACAAAAGACAACATTAAATTAGTGGGAGAGCAAGAGGGAGAGAGTTGATGTGTGGTTGCTAGTGGGATGTGAAAAGGAGGTGCCCTGGGGAGAAGGCATGCGTGGAATCAGTAGTACGGCTACTTGCTGAGTGCGAGACTCACAGATTTAGAATGTCTCAGTGGTAACTCATTGACTTAATCAGGCTCTCAAAGAGTGTAATGAAATCAATAAATGGCATCACTTACAGTATTTGTACTGGTCACACCGCAAGATATGCTTGCACAATCGAATGAAATTCAATTCAAGTTCTGAATAGAATACATTCGTCTTAAAATAATAATACTGCTCACTTTTGAGTCATGGAGTGGTGTAGGACTTCACTCTGTCATACTTACCAATATTTCTCATATTTGTCTTCAAGATGATGTCATGCATTACACTACCATTACACTACATCAGTGTCCTTCTCTACCTTCATTCAAAGAGGATAAAATAATCAACTCTGGAAATGTTTGGCTTTTTCCTTGGCTTTTGACGGGTCTTTTTCGTGATACTTATTCCAAAAATTGGACAAGCCTCAAAAACGGGAAACTAAATTACAGTTAGAAAATAAGAAGCCCATACACCATTTGTTAAATGAACTATACTTACAGTGCACAGCAGCAGTAAATTTCCAGCGTCATCATGCGCTACATAAATCATAGAGCAAAGTTACGGTTGATGGTTTTGTTCTTTTTCCACATTGTAGTGTCAAAACAAGTTATGACTGTTTCATGATGGTGGCAGCTGGTATGAAACAAATAATTTCCTATTTGCATTATATCATAGCAATTTGTTTCTCAATGGAAGCTTGACCATTGTCTAAACAGATCAGTTGGACATTGGACGTTCAATCGCAGTATCTTTAAAAAGGCTTTTTTGAATAAATATTACATTAAGCATTAATTGAGCTCGATTTAAATTACATTTGGTACACAGGACCTGGGGGCTAAATTCAAAGCATGTTGTGTGATGGTGCCTCCATTCAACCATCATGCTTCTCAATGCAGGCGTCTTTGCGCACTGTGGGGAAATGACACTCACAATTTAAAGTATATGTGACAATGTTTGTGTTCAAGGAAAATATTTTGTTCTTCTCTGGTAGGTAATTGAGGTACTATTTGATTAAAGTACATTCAAATTAACTGAGACAAATGCCATTTTTACTATGAAAATAAAATCAAGGACAATTTTAAGCGAAGTGGTGAGGGTGATTTCTTTTGCTTTCCATCATGTGTGGGTGGACTGCGACTGTTTGAAGTCGAAGCCCCTCATTGACAAGCAGAATGCGTTAAGAGGCCTGAGAGAAGTGATTTGTGACGCTTTCATCTTGGGCAGTCCTCTGATCAGATATACATACGTGCCCTCTGACTGGGTCGCTTGTGACTGCCTGAGTCACTAAATTAAGTCAGTGCAGAGGTGGATGATGGAAGGTGGACAGGAGGAAAAAGTGGTGGAATGTTTGAAGACTTTTATGGCAAATTTATTATTGTTTCAAAGTTAGACTCTGTTCTCACACCAATGCATTCCACTTACATGTTACATGTCAAAAACTAAATAAATTAAAGTTGCAAGCAGCATTTAATAAGCCGTCACTGCTACCGACACATGTCAGGGCAATTTGTTGTCAGAATTCCCTTGGAGGAGTTGATAAAAGTATGAACCTTGGAATTGACCAAATATTGGTACTTTTACCATGTGGCTAATTTTCTTTTCCTTTTTGTGGCCCGCTAGCAAGTCAGTCTTGGGGGTGTTGTTGGGGGTTCACTTTTGGGATCCCCACCATATTATTCAGGCTTGGATTCCAAATTTTCGGGAGATGTGAACATCTGAGATGAGATTATGACTGTCGGATTGTCAATGGTGCCATGCCACACCCACCACAAATGGTGATTCAATGCCTGCAGATTTTTCCCCCAACATCCTTTATTTAAGTCTTCTGATGTCACAATAGTGCAGAACTCAAATTATGCATTTAGTCCCATTGATCACATGCATCATCTTTCATACACAAACAATTGGTGAATGCAAAAACTGATACAAATAAAATGCAAAAGAAAACTCTATTAATGAAATGATGAGACAAAATCTAAATTGGTTGAGTATAAAATATGATATTAATTAAAATTCTAAGGCACAATTAAGATACAGGTTTATAAAAACAAGAAAATGATCTGCAATCATCTAATGAGTATGTCTGAAGTGTGATGTGCATTATTTAGAACAGGCAGCAAATACAACAGGTAATTTAGGTTCCTGTGGGCTGCTCCAACTGTAAAGCAGCGGTTGATCTCTTTGCATCACTCCCTGTGCACGCTTGACTGATGGTTTGGAGGACTCCCCTATGAATGTTGGGAAGAGAGCACATAGAATGCTTGCGAGGGGGTGGACGGGGGATGACTCTTCAGCCTGTTTGTTTCCGTTCAGTGTTGAAAGACTATCCTTTCATCTGTACTCGTGTACTGGTGTCTGTCGTCACACGTAAGCAAGCAAGCAGAACGTTAGTCTGCGGAGATTTACAGAGAATTATAAGGAGACCTGCTGTTCCCGTGCCCGACTGTTTAAGTAGCCTGACTGACTGACCTCCCTCTGAGATGTTTTTCTGCAACAGATGTGTGTGTGTACAGCAACACTTCAGAGGTCCCAACAAACTTCCAGTTGTTGCGAGTCAGATTTCAAATAGTACCGTGCATCCCGACGATTCATTCAAGCTGTTACTGTTGAAAGGCATTTTATAATTAGTGACAGAGGCTCATTCGGCATCCCACCTGCATTCACCCGCAAGAATTCTGAATTCCACTGAGTAAGAAGCCACGGAACTAGAGCCCTGAGTGAGCGTAAGGAAGCGTCGAGTGGCTACCCTGCCCTGAAGGAGTTAAATGACGGGAGTACTGGGGAAGAGTTGTCCCACAATGTGGTTGCCCATTGAGCTGCTTTTCCGCGTAGGAGGATAGTGACGAATGCGACCTTGGATTGTTCGGTGTGGTAGCGTAACGGTTGTAAATTGAAAACTAGGGAGCAATTTAGGAGGAATTGACTGCATGCACCTAAGTCCCTGCAGTAGGGCCATGAGGCTATTTGTATGGGAGGCGGGATGGATCGGAGGCTGCGGACTTGGAAGAAGTACTGAAAAGGAGGAAGGTCGGACATAATTTGGGAAGAAATGAGGGATATTGTCAAGTTGGAGTGTTCAATGAGTCCATGATCTCGCGGAGAACTTTGTCCTGTCTTCCTATGTGGGCGCCTTGTAGCGTGAGTGCTTCTCTTAACGCCTCCAGGGTTGCTGGGTCCATGCTGGCCAGAGTATTCGGTCAGTGTGCTGAGAATGGTTTATTGAGAAGAGATTCGGAGGTGGATCCTTGAGGCGTACTGGCGGGTCGTCGAGACGGAGCGTACGGCAGGCGGTGGCATGGTGAAAGAGGTCAGCAAGGTGCAAAGCGCCACCCAAGTTTCAAGAAGGGAACTGCAGGGCACAGCTCATGACAGTACCATACGTTTGGCCTGCTACAACTACTGTTAATGGATTGTAGTAATTGTTTGTTGCGCACACTCAGCAGACAAGACTTTCATTGCTAAAGATGAAGTATTCAGTACTGTTTGGTTAATAATTACAGTGAACTATTACACTATTACAATGAAACATCTAAATCCTTTGCACAATTTTAAATTTGACCAGAATGTTTTGGAAAAATATGCATCCAAAGTTTCAAGTTGTCATCGTGCATGACATAATGCAAGATGTAAGCAAGCATCAAGGGACAAACTTTGCTCGGTTCGCTTTTTCTTTGGCTTTGTTTTGCAATACTTTAAAGAAAAAGGATCACATCATGCATTATGTCTTACGAGGCCTCAGCAAACCTTAAAAGATCTCAGTTTACCAAAGTATTAACTTTGTGTGATTTTTGCATTGACTGGCTTTTTTGTATCACTTGACAAGCGATGTTAAGAGAAGACTAAGAGACGAGAGGATTCTGCTTTAAGTGAGTACCATAATTTTTCCTGTTTAATACGCACTTGAGTATAATACGCACCCCCAAAATTGTACATTCGCAGCTGAATTTTCCTTCCTTACTATGTATAATAAGCACCCCAGAATTTTTGGTATCCAAAAATTAAAGTATTATCCACTGAGTAATTTGAATTTGATTAGGTTTTTCAAAGAAATTTTAAAGTTCTGTGAAGTAAACCGGAAATGCCTAACTTTCTGCATGCGCCACACAAAATGAAAGCATTGCTCTCCGAGCATGTGCTGACGACACTGGTACTTCAGTCTATGGAAGCACTTAGGCTAAGGCAGTGGTGTCAAACGTATGGCCCGCGGGCCAGAACCGGCCCATCAGGGGGTTCGATCCGGCCCGAGGGGATGGAGAATACATTCACTGCTATTTTTAAATAAAAGTAACAGTTGTTGCTCATTTTGTCCACTGGAGGGCGCACTGAAAACACTTAAATGACATTGATGCGCTTCAAATCTAAACAATGGCAAGTTTCAGCAGCACACTAATATAAAATGCTGTGCCATCTTTGCACTACAGTTCTGTGAAAATAAATACCAGTCAAAAGCTCCAGTTCAAAAGAGGTTGGCTTGGTGGAACTTTTTTTTATTTTTTTTTCATGCAGTGCCACAACTTGTATGTATTTTTATGTACGTATACATTTTCAACGGCGCTCATAATACTGTTCAAATTGCAGTTGTTTTTGTTAAAAATTTCAAATTGCTCATATTATTTGCAACAACAATTGCAAAACAATAATAGTCAATAAATTATAATATTTACCAAATGTACTTGTAATTATTTGCACGAAAACAATGGGGAAAATGTTTTCAATTACTCAAAATTGGAGTGAATGTGGCCCACAAACTAAAATGAGTTTGACACCCCTGGTCTAAGGAATTATAATTACATGCATTCACAAGGTATATTACAACTTCATGGGTGAGCATTTCTGCTGGTTTATGTTTATACAATATCGTAATATCGCTAAGCGGTAGAAGCAGGTAAATTTGTTTTGTTGATTTTCGCTGGCTTAATGCTGGTATTTGGTATTTTGGTATTTTTTCTTACACCTATGTACAACCCCAATTCCAATGAAGTTGGGATGTTGTGCTAAACATAAATAAAAGCAGAATACAATGATTTGCAAATCCTGTTCAACCTATATTTAATTGAATGCACTACAAAGACAAGATTTTTAATGTTCAAACTGACCAACTTTATTGTTTTTAGCAAATAATGATTAACTTAGAATTTTATGGCTGAAACACGTTCCAAAAAAGCTTGGATAGGTGGTAAAAAAGACTGAGAAAGTTGAGGAATTGGGAGCAGGTGGGTGCCATGATTGGGTATAAAAGGAGCTTCCCTGAATTGCTCAGTCATTCACAAGCAAAGATGGGGCGAGGTTCACCGCTTTGTGTTCAAGTGCGTGAGAAAATAGTCAAACAGTTTAAGGACAATGTTCCTCAATGTACAATTGCAAGGAATTTAGGGATTCCATCATCTAAGGTCCATAATATCATCAAAAGGTTCAGAGAATCTGGAGAAATCACTGCATGTAAGGCCGAAAACCAACATTGCATGCCCGTGACCTTCGATCCATCAGGCGGCACTGCATCAAAAACCAACATCAATGTGTAAAGGATATCACCACATGGGCTCAAGAACACTTCAGAAAACCGATGTCAGTAAATACAGTTCGGCGCTACATTCGTAAGTGCAACTTGAAAATCTACTATGCAAAGCAAAAGCCATTTATCAACAACACCCAGAAACGCCGCCGGCTTCTCTGGCCCGAGCTCATCTAAGATGGACTGATGCAAAGTGGAAAAGTGTTGTGTGGTTCGACGAGTCCGCATTTCAAATTGTTTTTTGAATTTGTGGACGTCGTGTCCTCGGGGCCAAAGAGGAAAAGAACCATCCGGACTGTTATGGACGCAAAGTTAAAAATCCAGCATCTGTGATGGTACGGAGCTGTGTTAGTGCCAACGGCATTGGTAACTTACACATATGTGAAGGCACCATTAATGCTGAAAGGTACATACAGGTTTTGGAGAAACATATGCTGCCATCGGAGCAACGTGTTTTTCATGGACGCCCCTGCTTATTTCAGCAAGGCAATGCCAAACCACACTCTGCATGTGTTACAACAGCGTGGCTTCGTAGTAAAAGAGTGCCTGCCTGCAGTCCAGACCTGTCTCCCATTGAAAATGTGTGGCGCATAAAGCGTAAAATACGACAACGGAGACCCCGGACTGTTGAACAGCTGAAGCTGGACATCGAGCAAGAATGGGAAAGAATTCCACCTACAAAGCATCAGCAATTAGTGTCCTCAGTTCCCAAACATTGATTGAATGTTGTTAAAAGAAAAGGTGATGTAACACAGTGGTAAACATGACCCTGTCCCAGCTTTTTGGGAACGTGTTGCAGCCATAAAATTCTAAGTTAATGATTATTTGCTAAAAACAATCAAGTTGAACAGTTTCAACATTAAATACCTTGTCTTTGTAGTGGGCGGCACCGTGACCGACTGGTTAGAGCGTCATCCTCACAGTTCTGAGGACCGGGCGGGGTTCAATCCCCGGCCCCGCCTGTGTGGAGTTTGCGTGTTCTCTCCGTGCCTGCGTGGGTTTTCTCCGGGCACTCCGGTTTCCTCCCACATCCCAAAAACATGCATTAATTGGAGACTCTAAATTGCCCGTAGGTGTGAATGTGAGTGCGAATGGTTGTTTGTTTGTATGTGCCCTGCGATTGGCTGGCAACCAGTTCAGGGTGTACCCCGCCACCTGCCCAGTGATAGCTGGGATAGGCTCCAGCACGTCCGCGACCCTTGTGAGGAGAAGCGACTCAGAAAATTGATGGATGGATGGATGTCTTTGTAGTGTACTCAATTAAATATAGGTCGAACATGATTTGCAAATCATCGTATTCTGTTTTTATTTATGTTTAACACAACGTCCCAACTTCATTGGAATTGGGGTTGTATAATTGCACTCTCAATTTTCGATGAAGACACATGCATGTGGGACGTGCGACATGCTCTGACACCGCGACAGAGTGCGAGATTTCCCAGAGAAAATTATGGTGGCTCCGCTGCAAAATCAGATTAGCAACCCCGAGATTTACTGTAATTTCCTCCTCATCCATTTTTTTGTCTTATTTCCGTGCTTATTATTATTGATTACTTTTTTTCCAATCCATGCTGACACCAAGTTGCCATCGTGTAGCCACTCGAAGATATACAACTTTGCTCTCCTGACGCCCATATTCAAGTCCTCTCCTCCATTGACAAGAAGCTATCACTTCTCGATCTATTACACGAGGAGATTAAGGAGCTCAAAACCAGTTTGGAGTACACGCACCAACAAGTCAGAGAGCTAAAAGAAGACAATGCCGAACTTTAGTCAGCCATGAAAGCGATGACAACGGAGGTACAAGTTCTCAAGAAAGAAAACTAAAAAATCAGAGGTAATGCTGGACTTACATTCAAGAAGCATGTGGGATAACCTCATCTTTTCCGGCATTTCCGAGAGTACAACTGATAATCCAAAGGCTCAACTAAAAAAAAAGTTATACAACTCACCCAAAGCAAATGTCACCACAAATGGGGTCGCATCACAAAGTTTCACTTTACAAAGAGGAGCTAGACAAGGATGCCCTCTCTCGCTCCTGCCGGTCGCATTATTTATCGAACCACTGGCAATAGCAATACGGGAGAACACTAATATTAAAGGTATCTGTACTCCTATGTCAGAACAAAAAAATCTATCTTTACGGAAATGATATCTTTCTTTATTTACAAGAACCCAAGGCATCACTTCAAACATTTAACCTCATTAAGACATTTTCGCAATTCTCAGAATATGCTATCAATTGGCGGCACGGTGGGCGACTGGTTAGCACATCAGCAATCACAGTTCTGAGGACCGGGGTTCAAATCCCAGCCTCGCCTGTGTGGAGTTTGCCTGTTCTGCCCGTGCCTTCGTGGGTTTTCTCCGGGCACTCCGGTTTCCTCCCACATCCCAAAAAGATGCATGGTAGGTTAATTGAAGATTCTAAATTGCCCATAGGAGTGAATGGGAGTGCGAATGGTTGTTTGTTTATTTGTGCCCTGCGATTGGCTGGCGACCAAATCAGGGTGTACCCTGCCTCCCGCCCGAAGATAGCTGGGATAGGCTCCAGCACGCCCGCGACTCTTGTGAGGATAAGCGGTACAGAAAATGGATGGATGGATGCTATCAATTGGTCAAAATTAATAATACTCCCTACTCCCTAACACATGGAATCCTGTGCACCAAAATCCAAACTTTACTACTCCGACTGGGATTATCAAATATCTAGGCATTAATGTCTCAGCAAAACTAAAATCACATACCTCTACTGGAATTTTTTTTTGATGATTTAAAACGTTGGAACAGCCTACCTGTCTCACTTTTATGGCGTATAGCCACAGTAAAAATTAAAACGTGACCAGAAATTAACTATTTATTTTCAATGATCCCATTCAAACCCACATTAAAATGGTTCAAAATGCTCGACTCTGCCATTGTAAAATTTTACTTTAAAAATAAGAACAACAGAATCAGCCTAGCTACCCTTCAGAAAGGTATAACAGAAGAGGGACTTGACCCACCCAACTTCAAACACAATCTTGGGTGGGACTAGAACAGATAGACTGCAATAGCACCAAACTTTCAGACCTCCCATTTATCAGCACAAGTCTCAAATGCCACAATTGTTTTACGAATCCGATTATTGCTCCCACTTCATCATCTTGGTGGAAAAGTCTAGAAAGCACGCAATCTCATATCATTCCTCCCCAATGTGGGACAATCCCGATTTTGAGATTAACAAAATCCCTCTATACTGCAGCACAGGGGAACACCGTGGAATTGACCGCCTACATCACTTATTAAAAAATAATGTATTAATGTGACGTGAAAGCTTATTCCAAGAATTTCAAATTAGAGGTGGTAACTTCCTTTAATAACATAAAGTTAGAACAACAATCCTAAAATATTCTCAACAGACGCACATTTTTTTTAAGAACTACCCGTTTTTGTCCAGAAAATATTCGAACTACTTCCACAAAACAAAAAACTGCTTTAAAAAGTATACACATTAATCTCAAGTACTAATTTAATATACTTACCAGTCGAAGTCAAATAATAGTCAAATAAACATGCTCAACCAATGCAATTCTAGCTATCACTAAAAAAAACAATATTGTTAAACTGGAAAAATAAACAAGCTATCAACATTAACCAATGGCAAAATCTTGTCATAGAGTATATAACACTTGAAAATATTTCTGCCAAACGTAATAATGGATAGCTCTAAGAAATTTGGTCACCTTTCATTAAAATGGTGAACCTTGAAGCTTAATTCTGTTTGCCTGGAAAATAATGTCATGCAGAAATGTAATGTAAAGTCATGTAATATGTAATGTAAATGCAATGTAATGTGACCGAATCATTTCTTGTCGTTTTAGACCCCTGTGCACGCCATAGCGTCACTTGCATGCACTTTAACCCCTAGCCTTCAAGATCTGCGAGGTTGGCCTCTGGAGATGCTGGGCCTATTTCCGCCTCCTCCTCTCGGGTATGGTTGTGTCTGTGTTGCCCTCCTAGGGGATGCTGATCCTGGGGATGCTCTCCGTCCCCGGTTGCCGGGGTGTTGCCCGTTGGCCCCACTCCGGGGGTCTCGTATTGGTCTCCGGGTGGGTGCTTGGGGGCCGTGCTACTGCGCCACCTTTCCTCGATGTGCAGACTCAGCAACTTCGTACACCAGTTGCCTAACATGCATGTGACATGGTGTTCATTCACTAATAAGTTCGATAGACGCACTATAGGCTTTAATTACGTGTGCTGGAATCACTAACAACGCACTTTATTGTGCTAACATATCAAGTCACAGGTTCTTACAGGTGTTTAGACACTATAAAAGAATCCCACCACACCACTCATTAGTAGCACTGCCTTGCTCATTTTCCCACATCCTATCCTGCCCTTTTCTGTCCTCTCATATCTTGTTCTCTTGGTTAGTTATTGCATGTCCTCACCGGATCTACAAATGACTGTTGTGATGTTACTTGTGTTCAAATATCTAGACTGTCTCACTATTGTTCTGCTGTGGTTCTCAACCCTAGTCCCCTAGGACTAGGGTTCCTTTGTCTGTCCCCTAAAGCACAAAGTCATACAGATCCACCCTTCTGCAAGGCCATCCAGCTGAACAGGACACGTTTAAAAAAATAATAAAAAAATATATTTTCAGAAAACAAAAAACAACATGTATCATACACAAGAAATTACAGTTGGTTTTACAGTGGCTAACTTCTGTTTGCACTTGTTAGACAAGTGAAACTATATTTAAAAAAAAGTGAGATTCATGAGGTGTATGTACAATGCGAATATCCTTTCAAGACAACACAAGATTTCACGTTACTACTTCTTCATTTATCATTTATAGCTGTTTTTATACTTGTATAAGTTAATGTTAAAATGTTACTTGAACAATGACCAGTACATTAAAAGTTTTAGAAAGGAACATATTTTATATATTTCCATTTTTCCATCATTTACCCCTCTGTACAAATTGGAGGTTGACTGGTGTCTCAAATTGTCTTCAGCTGCTGTATGTAGCTTGCACTGTAAATTGGTTTTGCATGCTTGTTTGTTTAGTGGCAACCACTAAAATGAACAATTAGCCGTTTGATCTGATTACATAATTACATTTCCACTGTCCAGGGTGCTGAATCATTTGCTATCCATGCTTAAAGTTCTGTATGGTAAGAAACTATCCAAACATCAACACACAAAAAGCTAATAAGGCAGCAGTTTTCATTGTTTCTTGAGGCTGTTTAAGTGTACAATCCTTCCATCCTACAATTGGAAGCATTGTTCAGGAAGAATCCTCTTATCAGTTGAAGCTAAATTGAAGCCCAGCAGCCGGCTCTGGTCTAATTCCACTGAAATGTACACTATATGCAGTCACCATGTGGATGGTGTGGCATCTGGAAGATGGGATCTGTGTGTGTGTGTGTGTGTCTGTGTGCGTGCATGTGTGTGTGTGTGTTGGGGGGTTTAAAAAAAGTCAATATTTGCACTTTTGTATTTTATGTATTGTATTCATTTTTTTGAGTTATTGTTTTTTTTGTTCCACTCTTGCACAGTAACATAGTTTTGTATGAGGGGCCGTTAGGGACATTATTAAGGATTAGCTCTCACACTTACTATTCAAATGCTTTCACACACACACAAACTATTGAAAGGCTCTCATCAGGACTACTCAAACACTCTCATTCACGAGTCTTGCTCTCATTAACACTACTCAAATGCTCTCATTAACACTCCTCAAATGTTCTCATTTACACTACTCAAATGCTCTCATTGACACTAATCAAATGTTCTCATACGCACGAGTCTTGCTCTCATTAACACGACTGAAATGCTCTCATATGCATGAGTCTTGCTCTCATGCGAGCACGTCAATCACATTCTCGCACACATCACTGGCATTCACGAGTTCATGTCAATCATGCTCACACGTGAATAGTGTAAATCTTTTATTAGGTAGTTCAATTCAAAAAGTTAAATTATAGAAAAGAACGGCACACTGCACACACTCAGAGTGAAGTATTTCATATTTAAAATATGAATTATTTTGATGATTGTAGCACATTGCAAATTAAAAAAAAAATCCCCATATTGAGAAACTAAAATATTATGTCTAATGAAATAGTAAATTAATTCAAGAAATAAAGTGATTTGTAATGTAGAAATTCAGCTGGAATTTGCCCTCTGAAAAGTACTTCAGTGTTTAATCACACTATGAGTACTGAAGAAAAAGCTGTACCTATATTTAAAAAAGTCATTTAATATTTGACTCTGACTGTGTGTAGTCTGGAGTGCATATCTATGACACGGGTTCACGACGACAATTAAATTCCTTCATTCCCTTTGGACACCTCATTAGGTACACCGGCGTAGGGGAGCTTAAACGCGACTGCAACGAACGGTATACGTTTCAGATTGTAACGCAGCGGTGTTGAAACTCTGTCTTGAGTCCAGGAGTAAACACGTCCACTGCGCTTTAGCCCGAAAGGCACATTAAATCGGCAGCATCCGCGTCCAAATAATGGCATCTCGCTCTTGATAGACGAGCTAGCCTAGCACCACGTCATACACGACACAGTTTCTGATTGGCCGACCATTACGTCATATCCTACAGCACTTACACATTAAAAGCAGACATTTTAAACCAATGAGGAAAAGCGTTATTGTAACACAATAATCAACAATTATACAACATATATACATTAAAAATATATATGTATGTACTCTACAGTATAAAGCTATGTAACACTACTGCTTAAGTTAGGCGTACTAGTGTACTTTATGGCGATTGGTCAATGTCATATTTTAGTTTGAAACCACTTACTTTTCAACTCATAAATACACACTCACATACACGCCTCAAATGTCTGCACACATACAGGTCACATGTACACTCGCATGAACATGTCAAATCTATTTGTATACCATCCTCAAATCCATTCATAAAATATACTCAAATCCTTTCACATTTCCATCTGAAATGCTCGCATACATATGAGGGCATTTCAGTAGTGTTAATGAGAGCAAGTCTCGTGTGTATGAGAGCATTTGAGTAGTGGTAATGAGAGGAAGACTTGTGCGTATGAGAGCATTTGAGTAGTGTCAATGAGAGCATTTGAGTCGTGTAAATGAGAGCATTTGATTCGTGTCAGTGAGAGCATTTGAGCAGTGTCAATGAGAGCATTTTAGTAGTGTAAATGAGAGCAATTGAGTAGTGTTAATGAGAGCATTTGAGTAGTGTTAATGAGAGCAAGACTCATGCCTATGAGAGCATTTGAGTAGTGTTAATGAGAGCAAGACTAGCGTATGAGAGTGTTTGAGTAGTCCGAATGAGAGCCTTTCAGTAGTTTGTGTGTATGTGAAAGCATTTGAATAGTAGGAGTGAGAGCTAATCGTGAATAATGTCCTTAACGGCCCCTTATATTTTTGTCCTTTTCATCTGTTACTTGAAAACAAGACTTCTCTCAGCACCTTGCATCCTGTCATATGGCATTGAGATGTGAAAAGAAAGCGATAGAACACAACAACAACAAAGACAAAAGCAGAGCGCCAACTGATGATGCCAGATGGCTGTCCTTGGATATTGTCTGTGCTGTTGCGGCCACAGTCAGTGCACAGCCCGAGACAGAGAGACGGTCCAGACCTGAGGTCTACATCACTGTGGTTTGGGTTGATTCACATCTTTCAATTGCTCGATCCGCAAATACTGTAAACAGATGTGTGAATGTGCCAAAAGAAGCCGTATTAAAGTTCACACTCAGCCTAACACACACACACACACACACACATGCACGCATGCAACCGCATTGTAGAAACAAGAAGTTGCACCCTGACAAGAAAGCAAATCTGTTTTTTAGATTTGAATATAAAAATGTCATGACATACTTTCTGTGGTTAGGTACACAGCGTGCGTACTCTTTTATTTTATCTTTAAAGCTAAACCCCAATGTTAAAAAATGTCAACATCTGGCCCATTACAAAATATTTAATGAAACAACAAAACAATGTCATTGTGATTTACATGGAGTATATTTATATATATAATATCCCAGTGTGGGTAAATTAGGTAATCATATTAAAGATAATAAAAATAATTTGGTCATTTATATTGTAGCGATTAAATATGAAGCCATCTGTTTTTATATCAAAATTCTCTGACCGCAAAACAGTTGTCTTCACAGCTTGTCCGCTTGTATTTTATCCTACTGCAATGAACATCTGGACTAGCGTCATGTCCATTAGTGTGAAATGAGATAAAACAAACATCCATCCATCCATTTGCATTACCGCTTATCTTCACTAGGGTCGCGGGCTGCTGGAGCCTATACCAGCTATCTTCGGGTGGGAGACGGGGTACACCCTGAACCGGTCGCCAGCCAATCGCAGGCGACCAGTCGCACTCACATTCACACCTACAGGCAATTTAGAGTTTTTGGGATGTGCGAGGAAACAGTGCGGGCATAAAACAAACAAACAAACAAACAAACAAACCAACATTTTTTATCACATTTCCTTCCTTAAAAATGTATCCATAGTCTAAACCGATTGTGTATCAAAAATGTCAACACTTGGCTTGGTCTCGAAGAATGCTGCCCTCTCTGTTGGCTTAATATCAGGCTGATCTGAAAAACGATGCCACGTTACAATGCCAGCCAGCACAGCCATACCCGGAGATTTATTTCCCCTATTTTTCCGCAAAATTGCAAGCAGGTGTTAGTTCCAGCTTTGTCTCCACTTGGTACCCCTAGAACTCGCCGACCCTCTCTAGAGTACCAGAGTAACATTAGCTTACAATATCCAAAGATCATAGTCTAAACCCAGAAGCAAAAGCATTGAGCTGTACACAAGCTGGAAGTCACATTAGGATCACTTTCTGTCAATAATGCAGCATTTAATTTCCAATAGCCACAAGTAAATGCGTGCTGGAATATTATTTCTTCAATCAGCAAAGCTGAGGAAAGCAACCGTGACTAAACTAACATGGAATTTGGGAGCTGCCAGAGATAGGATACAGGAGTGATTTCTCATCTTTGTGAACTGGGAAAACAGATATGGGAGTGAATACGACACATTATTCTTAGGCATTGATTGAATGCAGCCATCTAAAGTGAATGTGTCTCTTTCAAGTGAATAACCTTGACACATTGTGTCTGACTCAAATGATATTGAACGATGACCCCCCAAAAAAAACAATTGATTCATGTAATTATCAAATGCTTTTGATTTCGATCCATCCATTTAAAAAAATATATAAATCTTATTCTCATTAGGGTCCCAAGTCAGAGAGATACTATCCCATCTGACTTTGAGTGAGAGGTGGGTTACACCATTGACGGCTCACCAGCCAATCGCAGACTTTTACTTTCAGATCAGAGAAATCGGATCGCAGAGGTAAATGTTCGCGCCGTCTGTCCTTCATTTCCAGCTTTTGCTTTTTCAAAGTCCAGCTGTGAGCGTAAAGTAGCACAGCAGATTAGATCTGCTGTACTTCCAGCTCTTGGAGACTCCTTTCAAAACTTTCAACAGGCGCGTTTACTTAAAAGGATTTGTCATTTATGCACCACACCTCCCGCTTCTCTCTTCTTTATGTTCACTAGCCTGTCACCAGGTAACATGAGGATAATTTCATACTTGCCTAACAGTTTTCACTTTGAGGTTTTGACAAATGACTGCAGAGTAGGACTAGGCTAAAAAAATACATACACACTGCTACTATGTATTTGACAAGGTTTCACATGCTTATTTTGATTCATGGCTATAACTGTATGACTGCATAGAGGGTGGTGTGCATACAGCCATTTCAACAGATTTAGACAGTCATCCATATGTATGACTTTGTCCTATAATTCTCATGCATTCTGCTTGGTTGCTGAGCAAAACTTTCAGGGCCACAAGAAGATCATCTAGAGAATGCATACCCCTCCTTGCTTGCGACCACTAATAGCTCACACAGTGAGCTATACATCTGCATATGTAAAAAAATGGTTTTGCTTTGTTTTTGTATTTGGCACAATTACTGTTTTTTTTCTTTAAATAGTGGCCAGAGGTGTTTATTTACTGACCAGACTAATGCTGCTATTACAATACTTGGCTGATGTTCAAATAATCAATGAATCAATGAATGGAAATGGAATGTGTTACGGCCTCACATGAGGCGACTTCTTTTCACGTCTCGTTGAATTCTTGGAAAAGAAAAAGTTTGTTTTCTAATTTTTGCAAATGTACCAGGAAAAAGAAATTTGAAATCACGTATTCACAGCCTTTGTGCCAAACTTTATTGATTCACTTTTTTTTTCAGCAATTACATCCTTAAGTCTTGTTGAATATGATTCCACAAGCTTTGCTCATCTAATGTATCAGTTCTAAAAAGGGTCGCTGTGGTTTGGAACTTCTTGCATTTACGGATGAGAGATTTCACTGTGCTCATCGGGACATTAAAAGCAACATATATTTTTATGGATTTATAAAATCCCCAGATCTGTGCTTTGACACAATCCTGTCTCGCAGGTCTACAAACAATACCTTGGACTTCATGCTTTGTTTGTGCTCTGACATGCACTGCCAATTATTGGACCTTATATCGACAGATTGCTCATGTCCAACCAACTGAATTTACCACACGTGGAATCCTGAATTAAGCTGTAGAAACATTTCAGGGAGGATCAGTAGAAACAGGATGCACCTGAGCTCAGTTTTGAGCCTCATGGCAAAGGCTGTAAATACCTATGTAGTTGTGATTTCTAAGTTAAAAATAAATTAAAATAAAAATACATTTTCAAAAATCTAAAATATAAAATGTTTCGCATTGTGATTATAGGCCACAGAAACACAGGTAATGACAGACACACTCTGAATACTTTGTTTTTATGGAACAAGAATAAAAACAATTGCTGTTTGAACAGAATATTTTTTCCTACCACAAGAACAAAACTCATGATTCAATTTTTGGTGAAATTACTGAAGAACCAAGGCTCACATGTGGAAAAAGAAATGGAGTTTAAACTGTTTCATTCACTTTTAGAAAGACCATATTCCAACAGACAAACACATTCAGGCAAAGGTACACCTCATTACACTCGCCATAACTGTGACTTATTACAGTGACTTGAACAAGGAGCAGCGCTGGCTCTTTTCTCAAACCAAAGGTTATTTTTCATCCAGGTCCTGTTGACATACCACTTTATTTCAAATGACTTTGTAATCCACCACAAAATTAAGCATCTCCGAGCTTGGAAAACCTCCCTAAAAGCTCGAGTCAAATCACAGTAATATGGAGAAGACTCTCGTTGTCTTCTCCCCACGCAGGTTAAGATTGATGAGCCTCATAAGTGGTCTTGTTCTCTCTGCTATTAAACACATCCATCAACCTTCTCCATTATTAAGTTAAGTTGAGAAAAGGGGAATTTTGAGTGTTGGATTGCTTGGTTACTGTTGCTTCTTTAAGTGATTAAATAGCATTTAAGAAATTCGGACTTATTATTATTTCACAATCATTGTTTTTTTGTTTCTCAACATCAAGCCCAAAGTGTCATTGAGCTCAACTGTGCAGCTCTAACTCTTGATGAATTGGGCTATTGATTGATATAGTGATATTCACCCTGCAAGAGAAAAATGCACTCTGCTGTCCGGCTCATTTGCTTTGAGTTAAATCGTCCTGTTGAAGTACGCCTCTGTGCCTTTGAGACGCGTGAGTTCTGTTTTAATGGGATGCTGAACTCAGGACATGGCTGACACAGCTACACACTAAGGGCAATAACTTTGCAATAACTCAGGATCACAAATATTCTTCAATAATAAACACCAACACAAGTGTACCAAAGTTCAAATGATCATGGGTTTGCTTGCCCCTTGAGCTTGCAGTTCAGTATCCTTGCTACACATTTTTGGTTGCTAAACCCACAATTAAAAATATAATCATATTGTATTTTCTTGTAAAACTTGTCTTGAGTAAAACCCCTTGATGCATAGTGATCACTGCAGTGGTTTTTGTCTACCGCATATACATTAGGCAAAGCTGGGTGGGGAGTCATGCATCACTTCATACATCGTAATCATCCACCAGCCGCGAATCATTTCTAAGTGTGGAGTAGTATTTGGTTGGTTGGTTATCTTACCCGAATCAGGTGACACTGGGAAAGCAGCAATCGGCTCCTGTCTCTTGACCTCTACAATGAGCTTCCTCCCATAGAAACATACTGTGACCACCACATGTATACAATACAAGCAAATACAAAAATGCTTTTCTGCAACGGTGCAGCATTGTTAGTGTTCAAAATTTCAACACAACATATAGTTATTTATCCATTTGTTGTATAATCATACTTCTTTTGTATGTGTCTCTTGTTATATACTGCAGACCTACGCTTCTTTACACTGAAATGCTTAAACATTGTTGAGCCATGAATGTTACAATGCATGCTGGGAATTATGGGCATATATTACAGTATATTTAGACCTTTCTGTAAATTCTACAGTTATTAACCACATGCCATACCGTAAAATACTGTAAAGGGATTATACAGTAATTCAATATCGTTGCCATTGCATCATGGGATTTTGCTTGACATCACACGCTATAAACGGAGAGTTACTCTATTTTGAATTAAACATAAATGTAATGTGAGTGTTAAGTCATACATTTAACAAACTGTGGGTAACATAAACACACATGATTCATCCATCTATTCTCAACACCGCTTATCCTGTTCAGGGTTGCAGGAGCCGAGCCTACCCATTCACACTCACATTCACACCTACGGGCAATTTAGAGTCGTCAATTAATCCTACCATGCATGTTTTTGGGATGTGGGAGGAAACCGGAGTGCCCGGAGAAAACCCACGCAGGCACGGGGAGAACATGCAAACTCCACACAGGTGGGGCCTCAGAACTGTGAGGCAGACGCTCTAACTAGTCGGCCACCGTGACGCCGGGAAATCAAGTATTAAAGAGTAATACAATTATTGAAATTCCAAGTATTGATTTGGTCTTGGGAAGTAATTTCAAGTAATCATCTGTCCACTAGAATTGAATTGTAACTGCAATTCATACTGTTACTGTGACTGTTTGTCAGGACTGCTGCCTCAGCACCTTGAACTCCTCCTTCTTTGAGAGTGTGCCTGTGTGTGTGTGTGTGTGTGTGTGCGTGTACGTGTGTGTGTGCGTGGAGGAGTGGAGAGACGAGTTGGAGCAGGGACCAGCTGCAAGTCATCTTCATCAACAGTGTACTTAAGCCAGTCCTGAACGCCGCCTCGTCTCCAGATCATCTTGAGTAGTCGTACTGTCAGTCGCATCTAGTGCGCAAAAATATTTTGTACTTAGTTCTAAGAAATTCTGACCAGCCTTTTACCTCTTGTCACCCAGAGACTCCACGCCTGCCTCCTCGCCTGCACGCCCTTCACGCCTGCAAACTCTCCAGCAGATCTGCCTGCCCGTGGATCCCCTTGTCTGGCTGAGACGGACCACCAGAAGTTCCTGCTCCCCACTGTTTGCCTGTTGTTGTTGTTTTTTTTTAAAAAAAATACTTCATCTGCAGTAACCTTTTTGGGCTGTGAAACAATTCATTTTTGTATTTTTTTAATGAGATTTTTTTGTAATGTAATTTTGGAATTTCAATATTTTGTGAAAATTAGTTTCATCATGAGAGTAACAATTCATGTCTTTATTTTGTAGAGGTCAGATGCAGCGCAGGATAGAAAACTCTACAGGACAGTGGAGCAAGTGCCCTCTGAGTCAAGTCAGAATGAATCTTAGCATTGATAATGAATATCTACCAAAAATTAAAGTGGAACAGTAAAACACTAGCAGTTGTTACATTGGAACTGAGAATGCCGATGTGGTATCTAACACCATGGTAGTGAACACATTTGAGTAAATACTGAGGTACATTCATATGGTTGATAATTATTCCCAGTCAATCAAAATCAGACCAGTATAAGATGCACTCAAGAAACTTCATTCAGCAGGGGAGCGTGACTAATTTAAATTGATCGATGAACAACATTTTACTATTATTATTAGCCAATTAGGCGGCACAGTGGCCGACTGGTTAGAGCGTCAGCCTCACAGTTCTGAGGACCGGGGTTCAATCCCCGGCCCCGCCTGTGTGGAGTTTGCATGTTCTCCCCGTGACTGCGTGGGTTTTCTCTGGGCACTCCGGTTTCCTCCCACATCCCAAAAACATGCATTAATTGGAGACTCTAAATTGCCCGTAGGTGCGAATGGTTGTTTGTACGTGCCCCGCGATTGGCTGGCAACCAGTTCAGGGTGGACCCCGCCTCCTGCCCGATGATAGCTGGGATAGGCTCCAGCACGCGAGAAGTGGCTCAGACAATGGATGGATATTAGCCAATTACAAAGGTGTAAAATCAGTCGAACTGGTTCATCATGAATGTTGGACTCTGCCAGGGCTTCCTTTCATCGCTTGTGTTCATTATTTTGGGACACGTGTATAGGCGCAGCGAAGTTGTAGACCGTGTCCAATTTGTGTGTCCTGAAAATCTCTGTTTGATGCTATCATCAAGCAATAACTATCGTTGTTTCTGGGGGCAAATCACTGCCGTGTCAAGCGACTTGGATGAAAATCAACACCTCCCAATCTGAGGCCATGGTTCCTTGGCTTGCAACCGTAGGTCGGTAGAAAGGTCTGCTTCAAATGAAGGATGCACTGGTGCAGCATCATGCATTGAGGCCAGGGCTCTACAAGTCTATTATGGTTATAAGAGAACTAAGTAAAAGAACAAAGCTCTCGACTTACCACAGTTGCTGGATTTTGTTAGCCTTCATGAGGTCAATGCCGGACGGCAAAACGCCTGACTTTTTCTTACCATTAGGTATGACATCCAAGGGGATGCGTCAAGTCACTCAATGATGCCATCATTAAGGATCTTACTGTATGCAGTTCAGCCATGACGTTGTCATGCAGGTTGGAGAGTAACTGGTGAAGAGGTTCGCTAATAGGGGACACAACTGGATCAATAAGTGGTCGGGAAATCTACTCAAAACTTATTCTTCACCTTTGTGAGAGCATTGTTGTGACACAATTCATTAGACCATCGCTCCTCAAAACACTCTGTACATGACACTAAAAGTATCCCCCGACACAACACAGAACTTGAAATTGGTCCTAAAATCAGGTAGAAAACATTGAATTAATACAATGTATGTCCAAATGTGCAGGAGAATTATAATATTAATAAGCTCATTGATTAATGTTCAGGGGGAAAAAAGCAACCTTGAACATTTGCTCTGTAAAAAAATGGAATCCACATCATTTCCCTAATAGACTGTGCACTCTGCAGAACATTAATGCTTTTCTGTCTTGCACTTGCTCTGTACACCCTCCACTTTAGGAAACTGTCAATTCAACTTCATTCCCACTGTACACAGTATGGGTACTGAGATATTGAAATGTGGTAATTTGATACTAAATATCAAACAAGGACTAAAAAAAGTAAACAAGCAAAACAGTGAGTTTAATGTGTACGTGAGCATAAGAGGAAAAAAATATGTACTGAAGATACTGTACCAAATGAGACCAGTACCCACATTTCAAAATTTAAAGAGACAGGTCTTTTTCAGGCTCTCCCATCAATTGTTTTAGCAACATTTTTAAACATGATGTGAAACTTGCACAACATTTTTGGTGGATTGACTAGTGCCACACATTGCTGCTCTGATTTAAAGATTTAAAATTCAATTTGTGAGTTCAGCCGCTTTGGCCGTTTTGACGGTCTCTTTGAGTTTAAACAATTTTTTTGTCAAGAAATTAATTATAAACTTCTATAGGAGGCGTGTCAAACTCACTTTTGTTGCAAGCCACATTGCAGTCATGGTTTCCCTCAGAGGGTTGTTATGTTCACTGATGGCGTAGTGGTGCACTCGCCTGTCTTTGGTGCGGGCAGCGTGGGATCAGTTCCAACTCAGTGACGGTGTGAATGTGAGTGCGAATGGTTGTCCGTGTCTATATGTGCCCTGTGACTGACTGGCGACCAGTTCAGGGTGTAGTCCGCCTTTTGCCCGAAGTCAGCTGGGAAAGGCTCCAGTGCCCTGCGACCCTAACCAGGATAAGCGGTGTTGACAATGGATGGATGGATGGGTTGTTATGTCTGTGAAACCATATACTGTATATCTTGTCGTCTCATCATATAGGCAACAAATTGATGCATAACTACTTCTGAAATCAGAAGTAAAAAAAAAAAGGTATCAAATGTTGGTTAATTCTTTATAAAAAGGGATTTAGTAACAAAAAACAATCTCGTTAACAAGACTGAAGATAATTTACAATTTTGGTAAGGTTTTTTGGCGGCATGGTGGAAGACTAGTTAACACATCTGCCTCAAAGTTTTGAGGTCCAGGATTCCAAAAACATGCATTGTAGGTTAATTAAATACTCTAAATTGTCTGTAGCGCCGATTAAGGATAAGCAGTACAGAATGTGGATTGTATGGATTTTAGCTGAAACATGAAGTAGACTCTAGTGGTTGAACAGACTAGTTGACCAGTCACTTTACTTCATTGTCAACGTTTTGAGCTTTAAGTCGACAATCGCGAATCACATGTTTTTGGCATCTTGTCTTCCAAGTGGCCAAATTACAAAGGAATTTTTACTTGCTTGTCGCTGGCAAAAAGTAGTCTGGGACTATAGCGCTCTATGGAGAAGCAAAATGTGTTGCCAAAAAGGCTTCACAGTCTTCAAACGTTTTCGCAGGTCCAAAAGTACTAAAAAGAAACTTGTTTTGGATGATCATAACGTTTAGATCGGGTTGTCCGATTGCCGCGACTCTTAAGATATTCATATAATTAAAAACATCAAAAAATATTCAGTTGCAACAGGCTCTGGATGTTGTGGGGCTGTCCTGGTTGACACGCCTATGTAACGTTGTGTGGACATCGGGGACAGTGCCTCTGGATTGGCAGACTGGGGTGGTGGGCCCCCTTTTTAAGAAGGGGGACCGGAGGGTGTGTTCCAACTACGGGGGAATCACACTCCTCAGCCTCCCTGGTAAGGTCTATTCAGGGGTGTTGGAGAGGAGGGTCCGTCGGGAAGTTGAATCTCAGATTCAGGAGGAGCAGTGTGGTTTTCATCCTGGCCGTGTACGACCGGAGTCTGAGTTTGGTCCGCATATCCGGCACTAAGTCGGACTCGTTTCCGGTGAGGGTTGGACTCTGCCAAGGCTGCCCTTTGTCATCAGATTCTGTTCATAACTTTTATGGACAGAATTTCTAGGCGTAGCCGAGGCGTAGAGGGGGTCCGGTTCGGTGGCCTCAGTATTGCATCTCTGCTTTTTGCAGATGATGTGGTTCTGTTGGCTTCATCAAGCCGTGACCTCCAACTCTCACTGGAGCAGTTCGCAGCTGAGTGTGTAGCGGCTGGGATGAGAATCAGCACCTCCAAATCTGAGACCATGGTCCTCAGTCGGAAAAGGGTGGCGTGCCCTCTCCAGGTCGGGGATGAGATCCTGCCCCAAGTGGAGGAATTCTAGTATCTTGGGGTCTTGTTCACGAGTGAGGGAAGAACGGAACAGGAGATCAATAGGCAGATCGGTGCAGCGTCTGCAGTGATGCAGACTTTGTATCGATGCGTTGTGGTAAAGAAGGAGCTAAGCCGGAAGGCGAAGCTCTCGATTTACCATTCGATCTACGTTCCTACCCTCACCTATGGTCACGAGCTGTGGATCGTGACCGAAAGAACAAGATCCCGGATACAAGCGGCCGAAATGAGTTTCCTCCGCAGGGTGTCCGGGCTTTCCTTTAGAGATAGGGTGAGAAGCTCGGTCATCCGAGAGCAGAGCCGCTGCTCCTCCACATCGAGAGGAGCCAGATGAGGTGGCTGGGGCTTCTGATTCGGATGCCTCCCGAACACCTCCCTGGTGAGGTATTCCGGGCAAGTCCCACCGGGTGGAGACCCCGGGGACGACCCAGGACACGCTGGAGAGACTACATCCTTCGGCTGGCCTGGGAACGCCTCGGGATCCCCTCGGAAGTGCTGTATGAAGTGGCTGGGGAGAGGGAAGTCTGGGTGTCCCTGCTAAAGCTACTGCCCCAACGACCTGACCTCGAATAAGCGGTAGAAAATGGATGGATGGATGGATGGATGGAAAAAATATTCATCCCAGCTGCAGTGGGATCATGGGACCGGTGGCAAGGAACAAGGGTGGGGTGTGAAGTGACGTTCAATCTTTGTCGCCAAAATGTTATGTCTCAATAACACACACGCAAGTGTGTGTTCACGAGAACTTCATTCATTTTCACGTTGCTATACAGAAAAAAATAATGATGTCATCGACTGGACTTTCACCTCATTTGCGTCAAATACAAAAAAACATAATTTGTCGTGCAACCCCTAGTAGACACACGTGATTTGCTTTAATGGGCTACATAAAATGATGCGGTGGGACAGATCCCGCCCATGGTCCTTGACTTTGACACTCGTGTTCAAAAGCACATTAGACCAGTGGTTCCACTTATTTTCTGGAGTACAAAGACATTCCTCACAGAGGGCATAATTTGTATTTTAGTGTTTAATGATGAATAATATGAGGGATAGCAAAGTGAGAAAAAATGAGGGAACGATAATGCACGATCCAAGGAAGGCATGAAAACAAAATATATGCAGAAGTTTGTACCATCACTGTCAAATCTCTCCCAATTCTTAATGTTGTGTGCAGTCTTAGAATTACTCAGTGGTACTTGTGTACTCGTGGATTTCAGGCAAAACTAATATTAAGATATATTGCAAGGCAGCATCAACAAATAATTATCAGAAGGGCCTTGTTGGAGATGACTGCTTTTTTTCCTGGGACAAAGCATTCTTTGGAGATTAAACATTGGACATCAAAAGTTATTGAAGAAGAGTTCAACCAAATGGCTGGCACGCACTGTCAGACAATTTTGAAAATGATTCATCGCTTAAATGATTCAATTTGTGCCTTCAAATAACAACACGAATGGTCAGGAATGTTAAACTCAGTTGCTTCCAAAACTGTAACAACAATATAATTGGAAGTGTCCTATGACACAGGCAGATAAAGCAAAATTCCTCACAACATAAACTCAACTATCGTCCATCGGGATCACACTGGGGAGAGGATTCCATGAATGAACATGTTATAACACCGTGTGAGGTAATCAGACTCTTCAAGGAGTACACACAAGCTTCATACTGCTGGTTTTGATGAGATTGTTGATCGTTACTATCTGATGACAACTGTGTATGTCACATTTCCGTTTTTGTTTTTTTAGGAGCAAGAAAAAAAACAAAAAAAAAACAGCAAAAGTATTTCTTAAAAAAACAACAACACACAAATGACTGCTATCCTTAGGTTCTAGGTAAAGGAGATAAATATAACTTTATTGTCAATGATCAACTTACTGTACAACATTACATGTAGCCGACTGTATAAGCATATGCACTTGGTTTGAGTAACAGTGGTAAGCTTTTCATGGTGCCGGTACTGTGCTCTGTCTTCTCGGGAATGTATGCATGTGATGTTTACTTTTGCTAGCCAATGTCAATTGTCAAAATCCACATGTACTGTACAGAGAACATGGGGGAAGAATCATACATAAAAGGCTGAAATGTTTCAGTGAAAGAAGGGGTCACAAGACAGCAACAACATGATATTGCTTTCATAATATTACTAAATGAAATGGAACATTTCCATTTATAATTGTATCTTTTCACAACTGCAGTTGAACATACAGCTAAAACAAATGGTTTCTAAAAGATGGAAATATAAAGGCTGTCACTCAGTACAATAATTCGAGAACATTATTAAAACACAAACGAGACTGCAACTTAATGGATTCAGATAGAGGATAAAGTTGACAATGAAATGCCACTGACAAACATAAAAAAAAAATGGAAAGACTTACAATTTTTCAAAACCACACTTTGTTGTCTAAGATTTAACATCAGATTGTTTTTGAAGCACTATAAATTCAAGATTTTGATACAACATAATACAAGACATTGCATTATATTTAATGTTTTGGTTTCTATATGGAATTTAAAGCAACCACAGGGTAATAAAGTCAAGTGTTGTGTGGGGAATTATATTACATACGGACCCTTTGGAATTATGGAAAAGTTTATTTGTTTCCATAATTCCATTCAAAAAGTTAAACTTTCATAAATTGTAGATTCAGGGCCCACAATTTAAAGAATTTTGGTGGTATAGGACAAGCGGCAGTGAAACAGGCCTGCATGTACTTTAACTAAATGCCAAAGAGTAGAAATAAGTCTTAAATCGGGATTTAACCATTTCTTACTGAGGTAGCAACTCTAATTTCCATGGGTACGGCATTCCAGAGTATTGGAGCTTGAATAGAAAACACTTGAGAGCCTGCAGACCTTTTTTTGGCTCTCAGAGACGAGCGTTGTGCGAGCGTACATTTGGGAACGGAACATACGGTCCAACTAAGTCACCGAGGTAAGAGGGTGGTAACCCATGTAACATTTTATGAGTAAGTTTTTACAATATGCAAAAAGCTGCAGAGTCCTCTAGCAATTAGAGCAGTCTGAAATGACTAATAGAGCAGTAGTCCGCTGTAAGGACCATTGTGCAAAAGGTACAGAGACTTCAGGAAATGTATGCAGTTTAAAGTGACTAGTAATGCGATAATCTGGGACAATGTCGATTGTGTAAATGTTGCAGATGCTGCTCAAGCACATGAGTGCCCAGTATTGGTCAACAACAGATATGCAAATAGTTCAGTTGGCGAGACAAAGATGTGACAACAAACTCAAGACAAAATTGGAGCTGGAAGAGGTGGTGACCAGGATGTGGAGGGTCCAAGAGGATTTTGCATGCTCTTGCCTAAGTTCTGGAAGCGTGCAAGTCAACCTTTTCCTTTCCTTTTTTTTTTTCAGCAGTTTTGATTGTCTGTTGCAGTCGGAGATTATCCTTTTTTGTAGCAGCACCAAACCAGACTGTGATGGAAGAACACAGGACTGATTCGATGACTGCTGTGTAGAACTGCCTCAACAGCTCATGTGACAGGCTGTGCTTCCTCAGAAGCCACAGGAAGTAAATCCTTTGCTGGGCCTTTTTGAGGATGGAGTTGATATTGATCTCCCACTTCAGGTCCTAAGAGACTGTAATTCCCAGGAACTTGAAGGTCTCAACGGTTGACGTAGGGCAGTTGGACAGCATGAGGGGCAGCTGTGCGAAGGATGCCTCCAGAAGTCCACAATCATCTCTACAGTCTTTGAGTATTCAGCTCCAGATTGTATCGGCCGCACCACAGCTCCAGCCGCTCCACTTCCTGTTGATATGCAGACTCGTCACTGTCTTTGATGAGGCAGATGACTGTGATGTCCTCTGTAAACTTTAGGGGTTTGACAGCCGGGTGTGTTGAGGTGCAGTCGTTCATGTAGAGAGAGAAGAGCAGCGGAGAGAGGAGACAACATTTGGGCGCCCCGGTGCTGGTGGTGCGTGGAGATGAGGTGGTGTCCCCCAGCCTCACCTGCTGTGACCTTCCCGTCAGTAAGCTGTAAATACACTGGCAGATGGCAGGTGAGACGCTGAGCTGGAGAAGCTTGGAGGAGAGGAGTTCGGCGATGATGGTGTTGAACGCAGAACTGAAGTTCATGAACAGGATCCTCGTGTAGGTCCCTGCGCTGTCGAGGTGTTCTAGGATGAAGTGCAGTCCCATGTTGACTGCGTCATCCGCAGACCTGTTTGCTCGGTAGGCAAAATGCAGAGGGTCCAGCAGGGCACCTGGGACGCTCTTGAGGTGGTCCAGCACGAGGCGTTCATAGGACTTCATGTCCACACATGTCAGGCGACGGGCCCGTAGTCATGCAGGCCCGAGATTGCAGGTTAGGGACTGGGATGATGGTGGAGATTTTGAAACAGGATGGTACTTCGCAGTTCCAGAGATCTATTGAAGAACTGTATGAAGACTGGAGCGAGCTGGTCTGCGCAGACTTTGAGGCAGAATGGGGAGACAAGGTCTGGGCCTGCCGCTTTGTTGATCTTTTGTTGTTTGAAGATGCATCTCACATCCTGTTCGTGGATGGTCAACGCACAAGTCAGAGGTGTGATGGTGGTCGGTGGTGGGGCTGGGTGGGTGTGGTGTGTGAAAGTCTCCTTTTTCAAATCTGCAGTAGAAGCTATTCAAGTCGTCGGCTCGTCTTTTATTGTTCTCAGCTTGAGGGGTTGGATGCTTGTAACATTAGCGGTGCACTGTTTTTCTTACTGCATAGTTCCTCTTTGCAATGTTAATTTCTTTAGTCAGCTGGTTTCTAGCGCGATTATACAGGGCCCTATCCACACTTTGACATGCATTCTCTTTAGCCTGGCGAAGTTTCTTAAGTTTGCCAGTGAACCAAGGTTTGTTGTTATTGAACCTGCAAAATGACTTTGTTGGTCCACACACCTCTTCAGAGAAACTAATATAGGATGTGACAGTGTCCGTATATTCATCCAGGCTGCCAGCTGAATTTTCAAAGACACTCCAGTCTATGCAGTCTAGACAGCTTGGAAGTTCTATCTTTGCTTCCTTGGTCCACTTTTTCACTGTATAGCATAGCAGTGGTCTAAAATGTTATTTTCCCTGGTAGGACAGTCAATGTGCTGCTTATGTTTAGGGAGTTCGTGGTTGAATTTAGCTTTGTTAAAGTCCCCAGAATAATGAGGGGTGAGTCTGGGTGTTTTTTTTTTTTCAATTTTGTTTACTTGTTCAGCGAGTGTTAGCAGTGCGGCATTCGTGTTAGCTTGAAGAGGAATGTAAACACTGGCGAGAATGAAAGATGCAAACTCACGAGGCGAGTAGAATGGCTTACAGTTCAAAAACAGTGACTCCAAGTCTGGGCTGCAGTGTGTGCTGAGCTCTGTGACATCAGGACACCATTTTTCGTTGATATAGAAGCATATCCTGCCGCCTTTTTTGTTTTTCCCGATAACTCCCTGATGCAGTCTGCCCGGTGAACAATGGCAGAGCTAGACTTTTATCCTTGGGGTGGCCAAGGGATGGCCAAGGCTATTTCAGAGGGTCCACAGACTATGACAGTGAATTTGTTTCTCGACCAAGGAATTGCAATCTGAGTCTCTCAATGTTGCAATGTACATACTCAGCACACAGAAGATGAGATTTGTGCGCATAAAATAGTCTAACGTTTACAACACAATGTACACAACAAAAACACAACTGCAACAATTTTGCAATAATCACTGAGCAACCCACTCACACGCACACACACGCACACACACACACACACACACACACTCACACACACACAATTACCCACTCACAGTTACTCACGCACACACACGACCTATTCAGTCACACTTTCTCTGTTCACCCGTTGCCTGACTTGCTTCTCTTTAAAAAGAAGTGACATATCTTATTGCCCTGTCTTTTCATTTGTCAACGGACCCAATGAAAAAAAGGCCCATTTTGTTACTCTTAGCATCACTTACAATTGCAGAATGTTATCAAATCCCCACTTCAAGCCTAAACAATGTCAGGAGAAATGAACCACTGTAGATGTAAGTTTAATATTCAAGCTTTAGCTAGTCTGTGGTTCCCAACTGGTTTTGCCACAGGACCCAACATTTAATGTAGCCATTAAGTCGCAACCCAAATGTTTGACATTCTTTAGCAACTCAAATTTATTTCACAAAAAATAACCCAGTAATACAAAAGTAATACAAAAGCATTTAACATGACAAAATTGACAACTCTAAATTGCCCGTAGGTGTGTATGTGAGTGCGACTGGTTGTTTGTTTGTATGTGCCCTGCGATTGGCTGGCAACCAGCTCAGGGTGTACCCCGCCTCCTGCTCGATGATAGCTGGGATAGGCTCCAGCGCTCCCTCGATCCTTGTGAGGATAAGCGGCTCAGAAAATGGATGGATGGATGAATAAACGTTTGGGAACTGAGGACACTAATTGTCAAAGCTTTGTAGGTGGAATTCTTTCCCATTCTTGCTTGATGTACAGCTTCAGGTGTTCAACAGTCCGGGATCTCCGTTGTCGTATTTTACGCTTCATAATATGCCACACATTTTTTTACTCTTTACACTCTTTTACTAAGAAGCCACGCTGTTGTAACACGTGCAGAATGTGGTTTGGCATTGTCTTACTGAAATAAGCAGCGGCATCCTTGAAAAAGACGTTGCTTGGATGGCAGCATATGTTTCTCCAAAACCTCTATGTACCTTTCAGCATTAATGGTGCCTTCACAGATGTGTAAGTTACCCATGCCATTGCCACTAACACAGCCCCATACCATCACAGATGCTGTCTTTTGAACTTTGCCTTCATAACAGTCTGGCTAGTTCTTTTCCTCTTTGACCCGGAGGACACGACATCCACAATTTCCCAAAACAATTTGAAATGTGGAGTCGTCGGACAACAGAACACTTTTCCACTTTGCATCGGTCCATCTTAGATAAGCTCGGGCCCAGAGAGGCCGGCGGCGTTTCTGGGTGTTGTTGATAAATGGATTTTGCTTTTCATAGTAGAGTTTCAAGTTGCACTTACAAATGTAGCGCCGAACTGTATTTACTGACATTGGTTTTCTGAAGTGTTCCTGAGCCCATGTGTTGATATCCTTTACACATTGATGTCGGTTTTTGATGCAGTGCCGCCTGACGGTTTGAAGGTCACGGGCATTCAATGTTGGTTTTCGGCCTTGCCTGCTTACATGCAGTGATTTCTCCAGATTCTCTGAACCTTTTAATGATATTTTGTACCGTAGATGATGAAATCCCGAAATTCCTTGCAATTGTACTTGGAGGAACATTGTCCTTAAACTGTTCGGCTATTTTCTCACATACTTGTTCACAAAGAGGTGAACCTCGCCACACCGTTGCTTGTGAATGACTGAGCTATTCAGGGAAGCTCCTTTTATTCCCAATTATGGCCTCCACATGTTCCCAATCAGGCTGTTCACCTGTGGGGATGTTCCAAACAGGTGTTTGATGAGCATTCCTCAACTTTCTCAGTCTTTTTTGCCACCTGTCCCAGCTTTTTTGGAACGTGTTGCAGGCATAAAATTCTAAGTTAATGATTATTTGCTAAAAACAATAAAGTTGATCATTTTGAACATTAAATATCTTTTCTTTGTAGAGTATTCAATTAAATATAGGTTGAACATGATTTGCAAATCGTTGTATTCTGTTTTTATTTATGTTGAACACAACGTCCCAACTTCATTGGAATTGGGGTTGTAAATACAACTTGTATTAAAAAAATACCAGTTGGCATGTTCAATATTTTTTTTGCACACAACTTAATTTCTGAGCTTATTTGTTCTACTTTCTTTGCATGTGTGAATTACTAGGGGTTTTCCCAACATCTGGTGAAATATTCATGTCAATAGCACCTTTGGAAATCTATTTAGTGAGAAAAATCGTGACGGTAAATACTTATTTCAGCCGCTCTATATGTATATATAGTCCCCTCCAAAAGTATTGGAACGGCAAGGTCAATTCCTTTGTTTTTGTTCTATACTGAAGACATTTGGGTTTCAGATCAAAAGATGAATATGAGACAAAAGTTCAGAATTCCAGCTTTGATTTTATGGTGTTTAAATCTAGATGTGTTAAACAACTCAGGAGAGAGCACTTTTTGTTTGAAGCCACCCAATTTTAAATTGAGCAAAGGTATTGGACCGTGACTGCTGGGTGTTTCTAGTTGCTCAGGAGTTGCCTTTTAGATTGATTGCGTAAACATTAATGCTTCTTTTTGGCTTTGGTTTTCACCTGTATAAACTGCATTTGCTGTTAAGCAAACATAAAGACCAGTGAGCTGTCTACTGGAGAAAAGCAAGCCATTTTGAAGCTGAGAGAAGCGGGAAACTCGATCAGAGCTATTGCGCAAACATTGGGCATAGCCAATACAACAATTTGGAATGTTTGCTCACTTTGAAAAGTGCATGGCTTCAAACAAAAGGTGCTCTCTTCTGAGTTGTTTAACACATCTAGATGTAAACACCATGAAATAAAAGCTGAAATTCTGGACTTTTGTTTGGCCGTTACATCCCTAACACTGGGATGTCGTTCACCTGCCATTTTAATTTCTAATCGCGGCAAAATTAGTGGTCTAGTTTCAGAACCCCAAACACTGCGACAGTTCAGTCTCGTTCGGCTAAGTCGCTCGGTGTGCGACGGGCATTAAGCTCTGCAGTCACACCAGGAAGACGAGAGATCATTCCTTTGGTTCCACGGTTTTATGTGCTGCATTCTGTTCCGCTCCTATGTGGAATTATTTTCCCAATTGGATGCTTGGTTTTTTTTTTTATTTCTCCCAGTAAGTTCTGGCATTTTCCTGATAATCCTCCTTTGTTTGAACTTTGTTGCTGTTCTACCTACTTAGTAGTAACCCCATAAGTTTATTAGTCTTTTCTTTTATACTCATTACACATCATTACTCAGTCGCTCTTTATGTTAGTCTTTTATTGCTGTACGTCTTCACACTCATTTGTAGTGCTTTACCAGTTTTCATATTTTGCACTTTATGTTAACACCGTCAGTAGCATTTTTTGTTTGAATTTTATTGTGATAAAAACTCAGTTACTCCTTTTATGCTCTATGTCTGGTTTGGGTCCAACCTGTCGCAAATTATTCCAGAGTATCTGTTCTTGTATGGCTTCCAGAACATATTCCGCCTTGGAATGAAATCATCCGGGGGTTTTCTCTGGACTCATAATTGGATTTGTAGCATTTCTCCTGCCTCTATTTTCCTCTCATCTAATGTGTTTGTATTGAATAATGTGACTTTGACGTGCTCTGCTGTCTGCATGTTATACTAGAATGCCTAATCTGAAAACTGTTGAAAAATTTCTCCGTGGATGACTCTTGAAATAATAAATTATATTAGGTGAGACCAGCATTGTGTTAATGTTTTGTTCCAAGGGAAATTTGACAGTTATGTTATAAAGAATACTTTAAAAAATGTATATAAATAAAACAAACTAACAACTTGTTTGGTATATCCGCCTCCAATCAGGGATACTAAACATGCACATTTTATTCCCAAGCATGAAAGATAAACTTCATTTTGGTTGGGGAGGTCAGCCAGATTCTACGAAAAACATCCCAAACTTGGTTCTGTGGTCCCTGAGTGGTATTATGTGTTGCCAATGGCTTGTTTTTGAATTTGCTAAATACATGAAGACTGCATGCAACGCAATTTATAACCCACTTAACACGACAAAAAATTTCAAGTACTGAATTTCCTCTGGCGCCACGGTGGGCGACTGGTTAGCACATCTGCCTCACAGTTCTGAGAACATGGGTTCAAATCCGGCCTCGCATTGTGTGGAGTTTGCATATTCACGCATTTTTTCTCCGGCTAATCCGGTTTCCTCCCACATCCCAAAAACATGCATCGTAGGTTGATTGAAGACTCGAAATTGCCCATAGGTGTGAATGTGAGTGTCAATGGCTGTTTGTCTATGTGTGCCCTGCGATTGGTTGGCGACCAGTTCAGGGTGTACCCCACCTCTTGGCCAGAATCAACTGAGATAGGCGCCAGCGCGCCCGCAAACCTAGTGAGGATAAACAGTACGGGAAATGGATGGATGGCTGAATAAGTACCATATCTTCTTTTATGTTGATATTTGATTCCAAAGATAAATGACCACTGGATAAAACTACAGGGGTTTTCACAGAACAAATGTAATGTTCCAAAAGGGTTTGATGGCTTAATTCCATCCGTTGCCCACAATCCACAGATTTGGAGCCAATGTGTTGCATGAAGTTTTCATAACCTCTTGTCCCCAACTCTTTTTTTGGTACGAAGTGTTTGTTTACGACCTGGACGGTGCAGTGCTGGTTGCTGATGCCAGGGTGAGCTGTTATTCTTTCCAAAGGGTGGATTGTGTGGAAAATAGTGAGCCAAATGCTATTTTCTCTAAATATTAACTTAAAGAAAAGGGCAAAAGCAAACTGTCAAACCTCTTACTCAACACTATTTAACCATTTCCTGTGGACTGTTGCGGTGTGGTGAGGATTTGCTTGTTTTAACAAAGCAAAGCAAATTTATTTATGTAGCGCATTTCATACACAAGGTAACTCAATGTGCTTTACATGATTAAAAGCATTTAAAAGCAAAGAAAGAAAAGACAGCTTATAAACATTTAAAACAAAGAGAAAAAAAATAAAAGTATAATTAAAACAGCATACAGTACAAGAAAGTTGAAATGCTCTAACAAGCATGAGAAAAAAAGAAAGGTTTTTAACTCTGACTTAAAAATATTCACACTTGGAGCTGATTCCATTTTTGTGTGTAGCATAATAGCTAAATGCTGCTTCACTATGTTTGCTTTGGACTCTGTGCTCCACTATTTGACCTGAGTCTGTCGATCTCAGAGCCCTACTAGGTTTATATTCCATAAAGCATTTCTTTCATGTATTCAGGACCTTAACCATTTAATGGTTTATAGACCAGTAGCTGAACTTTAAAATCTATTCTAAAGCTGACTGGGAGCCAGTGTAAAGACTTTAGAATTGGAGTAATATGCTCTGACCTCTTTGTTCTGGTCAGAACCCAAGCTGCAGCTGATGAATGCTCTTTTTAGGGAGTCCAGTCAGAAGACCATTACAATAGTCAAGTGTACTTGAGATTAAAGGATGAATGAGCTTCTCCTGGTCTTATTGGCAGATGCAAGCCTTCACTCTGGATATGTTCTTCAGATGGTAGAAGGCAGTTTTAGTAATTGATTTGATATGACTATTGAAGGTGGTCTCATTATCTTTTTACAGTTGACACCCTTTTCGGCACTGCTCTGGCAGAGGAATTGACCAAAAAAATAAACTGTACCAATAAGGCGGCACGGTGGCCGACTGGTTAGCACATCTCCCTCACAGTTCTGAGGACCGGGGTTCAAATCCTGGCCCCACCTGTGTGGCGTTTGCATGTTCTCCCCGTGCCTGCGTGGGTTTTCTCCGGGCACTCCGATTTCCTCCCACATCCCAAAAACATGCATGGTAGGTTGATTGAAGACAAATGTCTAATTTCATAGAAGAAATCTTTAACATAAAATGCTTGGATATTGTCGAAATAAACTGTACTGAACTGATCTGTCATGGCACCATTTGTTATGAAAGAGCAGCAAGGAGAATGCTGAGTAAAGTTCAGCAGATGAACATTATCAATCTGAGGGATAAACACAAAGTCGAGTTTAAATCCAGTTGGACGGACTCCTCCATCTATCAGTTTGCTGATAAGAGAGATGGGAGGTGAGGCGCTTATTATCATCAACCACTCTCAAATTAACTCCCTATTCAAACAGACACTTCGGGATGGGAATTTGGATCGTCATGCTTTGATAATGAGGCACGCAGTGAGTTTTGCAACACTGCTCAGACGTTGACACACTTCCTGCATAACATTTACTGTATGTATTTTACATCCTATGTTTCATGCAGCAAAACATTTAGTTACTTCACCATTAGATTGTCAGCACAGCATGTGCTGCTCGCCATTGAAATGTACACGAACTGACAGATATTTATTTACACCATCTGTAGAAGCACAGATGACAGAAGATTGCCTTTCATAGCCAAACCAGGATGCGCTGGCAGGTTATCTCCATTTCCATCAGGTTAACCATCCATGGAGTCTGATAAATCTTCCCTCTAGCCCACACTGGCGGAGGAGTGCGGAGGCATGTCTGGATCTGGGAGTCCACTAACCTACAGATGGTAATTTTTTTGTGAACCTGCCCTCTCAAAAACAAAGTACGATCACAATAAGCTCCTTGGAAGCAAGATTACATACACCAGTGTTGACTGAACATGCTATTCCAGTAGATTGTCTAGGAGATGACATTTATGACAGCATGGGTTTCATTTTACTGCACTAAAGAAAAATAAGTCGTATTGAAGTCTGCTTTTGAGCAAGCACAGTGCAACGTTCTACCTTTTTGAGGAAATGTTTGTTTGTATTGTTAATTTGTGCACGTGCGTGTCCTTGGATTTGTTGGGTGGGTTTATCTTTCTAGCATTTTTCCTGCCGACCATTCACACCGGAGAATATACACACACACACACGCATACACACACACACACACACATGAATACACAAACACGCACAGCATGATGCTGCAGGAATGAAACCATTCCTGACATTCTTCTCAATGTGTGTGTGTGTGTGTGTGCATGCTTTTGTGCGTGCGTGCACGTAAACGTGAAAGTGAGTGACACACACACACACAAAACACACAAACACACACACCATTGCTCCCACCACAGTAATTTTGATGCGAAGAGCGAGAAAACTTTTTTTCTTACTACGTGATGTCAGCCAGCTCCAACCAGCTCACAGACAAAGTTGAGAGATGTCACTTTTCATTGTACATAATACTGAAGCTAAGTATTGTAAGTCCTTCAGTGAGTCAGTCCTTACCCTCCATGACCGATTGATGATCGCGCACTCGGTATGAATAATTAACCCAGAATGCATTGCGCGTTTAACGCGCCAGTAAAACTGAATTCTTAATGTGTAAATAAAAAAGTAACAACAATCCAATGCACTTTTTGCTCAGGAAAATAACAAAAATAGTATGGCGACAGTGAAATTGTGCATTTCTTTGCACTTTCATGGTACTGCACCGTCACTGCGCATTGTGGAATCAACAATCACTTTCCAATTGCTTTCTTCTATTTGTTGAAAGAAAGAAAGAAAGAAAGAAAGAAAGAAAGAAAGAAAGAAAGAAAGAAAGAAAGAAAGAAAGAAAGAAAGAAAGAAAGAAAGAAAGAAAGAAAGAAAGAAAGAAAGAAAGAAAGAAAGAAAGAAAGAAAGAAAGAAAGAAAGAAAGAAAGAAAGAAAGAAAGAAAGAAAGAGGGACAGTCTTGGTTAAATGCTGCTGCTCTTTGTTTGAATCACCAGCTACAAATTACAGTTTGGTAAAAGACATCAATGATGCATAACTGACTATTGTTGTATTGAAGAAGTAACTTTAGTCTAATTATTTTATTGTTATTTATTTTTTAATTGTTATTTCACTCGTTACTCACAATGGCGGATTTTTGGACCGGCATTACTGCTTGCTGCCAATAAGCACCTCAATATTATATCCTACATTGCAACCTCTAAGATTAAAAAAAAATCAGTTGAGAAATAATCTGGTATACTACAGTTCAACTGTCACCTTCTTAAAAATTTTTTTTTAAGTAACATTGTTACCAGTCATACTGATGTAAGATAAGTTATGACTACAATTATTAAATTATTTACATTTTGGCATATGTTTCCCCCAATTTTTTTGTCAACTAATGATTTGTACAACCTTAGGGAATTCGACAGGTTCCAGTGTATGATCGATGAAAATAAGTCAATTAAAGTGTGAGCAGTGAATGTTGCTTTTTCATAGGAAATGACGACCAAAAAAGTCTAAATAAATATAGTATATTCTGCCTATTTTAGTTGACATCTCCACTCCTGTGCAAGGTGGCCCAAGCATACTGCAATGGTGCAGGAGAGGTATGCTATAATTTTTACATACTTTGCTCATTTGTCACAAAGGCATGTGCATATTTAAAGCAATCCTACAGTTCACCTGCTTGTTGCTTTTGGGGAAAAGTTGTCCCTGCTCCTCTCCCCGCTGTCCCTTAAAGTTTGTTTTCCTCCTTTGGTCTCATAAAACTACTCCTTTGAATCACCTTGTGATGAATGATCATTTCTTTCCAGCAGAGCATTGATGATTTTGTATGACCCTGTAGCTCAACCCCCATTCTTGCAATATACACTCACACCACACAGGACAACAACTAAACAACCAATGTTTTGAAATGGCTCTGTAAAAACCTGACTTACCCCTCCATTACTACCACGATGCATCTGATACATGATGGTTTACAAATGTGCATACACTTTGAGTGTAAAATTGAGGATTTATCTGTAGCAGACTTATTCTGGCCATATGAAAAGGCGAAACACAGTCGGGGGAGGGGGGGGGGGGGCACAAAGAATAGATGGGCATTCATAACAGACAGTATAAAATTTATTTAAGGACAATGGGAATTTTCTTTTAAATTTCTTATTACTTTTGAAAGTGTACAGTGGTATCTTGAGATACGAGGACCCGGCTTACTTAGTTTTTCAAGATGCGAGCAGTAGTTCAGCCAAATCTTTGCTTTGACTTAGAAGCACGGACTTGCGATACGAGCGCTTTATGATGGCAGTGAACTCAACTCAACACACTTTAACTACAAAAAGCAGCAGTTTGGCAATTAGTGGACAATTAATAATAAAAAGAGGCTTCGAGGTGTTTAATGCTACTCCCTGTTGAAGTTTACTGTCAAACTCGACAGAAAAAGGCAACACCTTGTGCATTTAAATTAGCCCAACAGCTGTCTAAAGACAGGTACTAAAGAAAGGCCCCACCTGCTCAATACTTATGGTAGTTAGCATCTATGTTGCGATGCTTTCACCCTTTAAGCGAAGGATCGAAACCAAATGTTTCAGGAAGAATATGTAGACAGAGAATATGACGGTACAGGTATTCACAGTCATATACTCTTTGTCCTTTCCATAGAGTGACTAACATTAGTGCCGTGCTGATGAGCTCAGTGAGTTGTTAAGACATTATGAATCCCACTTGCGTTCTTGGAAGGACATGCCCTGCTGCTCCAAAGAGGCAAAAACCGCATAGAACTGAAGTGGGATTCATGATAATGCCTCAATAAGCAGTATGGCCGTCTTACTGTCTTATACTGCTCCCAGTTCGCCAAAGCGGGCACACCATAAGGAGCAGCATTTAATTGATACAGTGTGACAAAAAAAGTTAATTCTTTTTCATAACTGTATGTTTATGCAATTGTAAAAAAGATAAAATTAAAAAAAAAACACAATAGCATGGAGTGCTATTTTTCCTCATTGAGATACACATTGGAAACATTTCTGTTGATTCTTTGGGGGGCAGGTGGAAGGCTGGAACAGAGTAATGGCATTTCCATGTGAAAAGATGAATCGAGATACAAGTGTTTTGAGTTTGGAGCCTGGTCACAGAACAAATTAAACGCATATCTCAAGGTACCACTGTAGCTGTTTTTGACACTATTGAAACCATTTTATGGTGTAGAGCATGGCCATTGACAGAACATTATGTGGTCCGTTGCACTGATCTTCCTGGAGACTATGAAAGCAATTTCTTCTTTTTTTTTTGCTGTCTGTTGTTGTTTACTTCCTTGGTGCATGCCTTTCTGGTGTATGTACCCAATCAATATAATTATCCTGAACTGAGGCATGCGATCTCTGTGAAAGACTTTGTCTAAACAACATGTGCAAGAAGCCGATGTCAGGCATTTCCATCTGTGACTGAAATGCAATTCAGCTTTTCCAACAACAACCAAAGGCAGATCACACACTCTGATTTAATGTCAATAAACTGAATGATTATCCATCCATCCATTTTCTGAGCCGCTTCTCCTCACTAGGGTCGCGGGCGTGCTGGAGCCTATCTCAGCTGTCATCGGGCAGGAGACGGGGTACACCCTGAACTGGTTGCCAGCCAATCGCAGGGCACATACAAACAAACAACCATTCGCACTCACGGTCACACCTACGGGCAATTTAGAGTCTCCAATTAATGCATGTTTTTGGGATGTGGGAGGAAACCGGAGTGCCCGGAGAAAACCCACGCAGGCACGGGGAGAACATGCACACTCCACACAGGCGGGGCCGGGGATTGATCCCGGGTCCACAGAACTGTGAGGTTGATGCTCTAACCAGTCGTCCACCGTGCCGCCCTGAATGATTAATACGCTCCAATTTCCTTCATGATAAGCCTGAAATGTGTAACACAGTATGAAACTGTTTTTAGTTTGATAGAGTGTCAGGTTGATGTGATCTAATAGAATCACTATAGCGTAAACAAACAACTGCACAGTATTTGAGACATTTCTGCTTTACCCCTTGCATTCCATAGTAAAACATGACCAAAAAAAAAAAAAAAAACTGTATTATTTCACAGCCATTATATGTGACTCTCCGCACAAAGCATATCATCTCGGTTCTTTGAAAAGCTTCCATCTACAATTTTGAAGGTTTTTTTGTTTTAACCAAAAAACAACCAGATTTGACTAATATGTTTTAACCTAGTGGTACACATTTAGTATAATTAGTACACTGTCAGTTGCAATTTATTGCATTCATTTTTATTCTGTGTGATTCCATTTTTCTGCCAAAACTAATGCGCTGTTAAACTGACTTTTGTAGTTTTTAACTAAACCAATACATATATGATCTATTCCGATACGTTTCAGTTAAGAAGATTTCCACTGCACCTGTAAGATACTTGAAATGACGTACGGCTGAAGAATTCCTGTCTCACTCACGGGTGGCACCGCCGTGGGAACCAGTGATTCCTGCTCTGACACGCATTCCTGTCCATCACACACACAACGACTAAAACACACACACACTCTGCCTGCCTGCCCGCCCACCTGGTTGGATGACCCCCCTAACAGCTCCAATTACCAGACACTGACAGACAGACAGATTAGGTCTCAACGAAGGCTGCTGAGGCCTGCACGGACAGACCGACACGGTCAGCGAGTGGAGGCAGGATGAAGGAGCAGTCAGGAGGAGGTGAAAACATGTATGTGCTGCTGACAGGATTGACAGAAGGATGAGAATAGTATTAAGGGGGGAATATTGTTATTAATCAATGTTTATATGAAGCCTTCTTCAGGACAAACATGTAGGTAAAGATCTTTCAACTTGACTAAACATCCACATACCTCCCTTTTCCTCCCTAAACACACGCACATGCTGCCACCATCGCACATGACTTACGGCCAAACATTAACAATAATGCACCTCTGTCAGTGTGAGTCTGGATGCCAAACACAACACAAACTTACATCCAGCATTCGACAAGATCACTGTAAATCACTTTTCTTTTGTGAGTGTTTTCCCTCAGAAACAAATGGAAGGAAGAAAACAATTCAGAGTTGAATGAGGCATTTTAGATTATTTATTACTCTGAGAGGTGGCACCACCGTGACTGGTTAGAGTGTCTGCCTTACAGTTCTGAGGTCTGGGGTTCAATCCCGCCTGTGTGACGTTTGCATGTTCTCCCCATGCCTGTGTGGGTTTTCTCCGGGCACTCTGTTTCCTCCCAGAAGAAGAGGTAGGAAGCGGGTTCTTCGGCAGAAAGAGAAGAGGAAAGCACAGAGCCTAGAACTGAATGTGGGGACTTTGAACGTTGGGACTATGACAGGAAAATCTCGGGAGTTGGTTGACATGATGATTAGGAGAACGGTTGATATATTGTGTGTCCAGGAGACCAGGTGGAAAGGCAGTAAGGCTAGACGTTTAGGGACAGGTTTTCAATTATTTTACCATGGTGTAGATGGGAAGAGAAATGGAGTTGGGGTTATTTTAAAAGAAGAGTTGGCTAAGAATGTCTTGGATGTGAAAAGAGTATCAGATCGAGTGATGAGGCTGAAATTTGAAATTGAGGGTGTTATGTATAATGTGATTAGTGGCTATGCCCCACAGGGACGATGTGACAGAGAGGTGAAAGAGAAATTCTGGAAGGAGCTAGACGAAGTAGTTCTGAGCATCTCTGACAGAGAGAGAGTCGTGATTGGTGCAGATTGTAATGGACATGTTGGTGAAGGTAATAGGGGTGATGAAGAAGTGATGGGTAAATACGGCATTGTCATGGGTGTGTGTTCCTGTTTTTATCTTCCCCCTGTTTCATACTGTTGGATTTATCTCACCAAACATTATAATGAATAAACACAAAAGGAATGAAGACGTTGGTCATTTTACTCATGAGGAGGGCGCATGGGAGATTGTTCAGGTTACAGCCTCTCAACACGCTCTAAACAATCTCCCCCGTCGCTCCTACATTTATTTGAAAATAGGAGAGTTCTACAAGACATAATATTCTAAGCATTAAGACACAACACAAAACATAGGACCAGACGACACCTGTCCCGTCCCCGACCACATCCGATCACGTCCTTGGTCAAGGCGCCCTTCCATCAAATGTTGCTGAGTCATCTTCTTGAAGGCGAGACATCTTTCTATCTAAATATTGTCCATAATACTAATGCAGGCTACTAATGCAAAATACTAATGCAAGCTAAGCAAATAAATGATAACTACTAAGATATATCTAACACATACACACCTGCTACTCAGAGCATCTTCACCACCAGTGCCTCGTTCACCCTAATTACCCCTTCCATTTAACCTTGTGTCTCATTCTTTCTCGTCGCCAGTTCGTTGTACCATGTCGTTGCGTTCCAGCATTCCTTGTTTCCATGTCACAGACTCACAGTAAGATTAGACCCTGTTCCGATTATCGACCTCGCCTTTTTGCCTCATGTTTTTGGATACTGTTGTCTTTGTTGGATTGCCTGCCTGTGTACCGACCTATGCCCGTATATTAAACCTCTATTTCTTAAAACTGTCCATTTGTTTTGGAGTCGTGCATTTTTGGGTCCTATCCTCTGTTCCGTTCATGACAGGCATCCAGGAAAGGAACTTGGAGGGACAGATGGTGGTAGACTTTGCAAAAAGGATGCAAATGGATATGATGACCACTTTTTTCCAGAAGAGGCAGGAACATAGGGTGACCTACAAGAGCGAGGTAGAAGCACGCAGGTGGATTACATCTTGTGCAGACGATGTAATCTGAAGGAGGTTACCGACTGTAAGGTTGTGGTAGGGGAGCGTGTGGCTAGACAGCATAGGATGGTGGTGTGTAAGATGACTCTGGTGGTGGGGAGGAAGATTAAGAAGACAAAGACAGCAGAGAACCATGTGGTGGAAGCTGAGACAAGACGAGTGTTGTGGCAATGATTAGTAAGGGGGAAGTTACAAAGGCATTAAAGAGGATGAAAAATTAAAAGTCAGTTGGTCCTGATGACATTCCTGTGGAGGTATGGAAGCATCTAGGAGAGGTGGCTGTGAAGTTTTTGACCAGCTTCTTCAATAGAATTTTAGCGCGTGAGAAGATGCCTGAGGAATGGAGGAAAAGTGTGCTGGTGCTCATTTTTAAGAACAAGGGTGTTGTGCAGAGCTGTGGGAACTATAGAGGAATAAAGTTGATGAGCCACACAATGATGTTATGGGAAAGAGTAGTGGAGGCTCGACTCAGGACAGAAGTGAGCAACAGTATGGATTCATGCCTAGAAAGAGTACCACAGATGCATTATTTGCCTTGAGGATGTTGATGGAAAAGTACAGAGAAGGTCAGAAGGAGCTACATTGTGTCTTTGTAGATATAGAGAAAGCCTATGACAGAGTACCCAGAGAGGAACTATGGTACTCCATGCGGAAGTCTAGAGTGGCAGAGAAGTATGTTAGAATAATACAGGATATGTACGTGGGCAACCGAACAGCGGTGAGGTGTGCTGTAGGTGTGACAGATGAATTTAAGGTGGAGGTGGGACTGCATCAGGGATCAGTCCTGAGCCCCTTCCTGTTTGCAGTGGTGATGGATAGGCTGACAGATGAGGTTAGACTGGAATACCCGTGGACCATGATGTTTGCAGATGACATTGTGATCTGCAGTGAAAGCAGGGAGCAGGTGGAGGAACAGTTAGAAAGATGGAGGTATGCACTGAAAGCAGAGGAATGAAGATTAGCCGAAGTAAGACAGAATATATGTGCATGAATGAGGGTGGTGGTGGGGGGAGAGTGAGGCTACAGGGAGAAGAGATAGCAAGGTTGGAGAACTTTATATACTTGGGGTCAACCATCCAGAGCAATGGTGAGTGTGGTAAGGAAGTGAAGAGACGGGTCCAAGCAGGTTTGAACGGGTGGAGGAAGGTGTCAGGTGTGTTATGTGACAGAAGAGTCTCTGCTAGGATGAAGGGCAAAGTTTATAAAACAGTGGTGAGGCCAGCCATGATGTACGGCTTAGAGACAGTGGCACTGAAGAGACAACAGGAAGCAGAGCTGGAGGTGGCAGAAATGTATATGTTGAGGTTCGCTCTCGGAGTGACCATGTTGGATAAAATTAGAAATGAGCTCATCAGAGGGACAGCCAAGGTTCGATGTTTTGGAGACAAAGTTAGAGAGAGCAGACTTCGATGGTTTGGACACGTCCAGAGGAGAAATAGTGATTATATTGGTAGAAGGATGATGAGGATGGAGCTGCCAGGCAAGAGAGCTAGAGGAAGACCAAAAAGAAGGTTGATGTATGTCTTGAGGGAAGACATGAGGGCAGTTGGTGTTCGAGAGGAGGATGCAGGAGATAGGCTTACATGGAAAAGGAAGACGTGCTGTGGCGACCCCTAAAGGGACAAGCCGAAAGGAAAAGAAGAATTAAAAAGAAAGAACCCAAAATGTTTAGATCCCCACATGTGGTGTGGGGCAGCAGTAGCTCATTCACAAGGACCTGGGCGTTGATGCCAGAGAGTTACAATTAAAATGCCGATTTGGGCAAATGAGAATGGCAACAAGTTGTTTTAGTAGATGCTAGTCTGCTTCCTGGCTACTGTCGAGGTGCCCTTGAGCAAGACACCGTCCCCGCACTCCCAGCTCAAGATGTGCAGCATTCTTCGCTCGCCCTTTTACTCTGTCATCTGTCCTTGCATACCTGCATGTATGCGAGTTGGTTGTTAGTGTGCTGTGCAACACAAACTACTTAGCAGTGTGAGTTCAATTTCCCCCTTTGGGGATTACAATGAGTATAATACATTAATTTTTAAAAAATGTGTCTCGTTTACTGTATCCCTGTGGCTTTATGGTTATGTTCTCGAGCAACAAGGCGAAATATTGTTCTGCCTCACAGTTCTGAGCCCGCTGTAGGAGTTTGGCATTTTCATCATGGTAGTAGTAGCAGGCTTTGTCAAGAACAATCCCTGTTTTGAGAAATAACTACAAATTGTATTCTGCGTTGGAGCATGTGACAGCCATAAAGCTTCTCAAAGTAGGGCTGAACTGCAGTCAGGGACAGAAACATTTTGGCCAGCCATGGGCAATGTGTACAATATGTTTACAAAAACTGCAAAATCTAAGCTGTCAAATGCTGATGGCCTTATTTCTTTCTGAATAATACAGTACCTGAAACAAAACATTAAAAATGAAGTGAAATGTATAGTGACTTTAGGGACAGCCCTTCATATTCTCTAGCCTTAAATGTAAATAAATTATGTCAACTTTAGAACTCATGTACCAGTGGGAATGTTAATGTTTAATGTTGGCAAGATCCCCGTCGACCATCCACTCATTTTCCATATCAGTCGTCCTCGTTGGGGTCAGGAACCTATCCCATCTGACCTTGGACACGAGGGTTACTGGTCGGCAGTGAATCACAGGGCACAATTTAGCTGTAACATTAAAACCTATGGGCAGTCTAGTCTTTAAATAGCCTAACATGGACGTTTTTGGATTGGGGATAATATTGAGGCTATTCAGAATACAGGGTTTCATTGTATGTAGGGGTACTCATTTTGTTTCTGCAGAATCTGGGCCAGCAAGTTGAAGTTGCGTATCCCTGGCTTAGGTGTTACGTTAACGAAAGCTTGACTCGCCATTGGTCCAACATACCTGTCAGGACATGCGCTGAGAATTACAGAAATTGTTTAATTGCAGTGATTCCCTCAAAGGTTGTGCAATAAAATATCAAATTAAGGGTTTATTATTTTTTTAAAATTATTTTTCACATTTCACACTTCAAATTGCACTTTTTTTAAAATGTATGCACTCTTTACACATCTCTACAAAATCATTTGTTTTGCACACACTCTTGGCAATCAACCTGATTTTGATTGAACGAGGAGTCCAGGATGTTTTGCAATGGCTTACCACTCTACCAACTAAATGCAAGGGGTAGGCTCTTTTTACTTGTTGAATTTATGCATAAATTGTGTATTGGGACTTTTTTTCTGAATTTGTACAGTTTACAGCAACTCCTCCACATGATAGGAATGAATACAGTCATAGCAGTGTGCAGTTACACTGGAAAAAAAATCATTTGAATTGACTTAATTCGAACATGGACATTGGTTGCACATCATTAAAATACAGTGTCACCACATATACTCTTCTTATTTTGTCATCAGTTTATCACATTGTCCTCTTTTTGCAACTGATGTGCATGATCAAATTAAGTACTTTTTTCAGTTTTTTTTTTTGCTTTTCTTTTCAGACTATTTTTTAGGCTCCAGATGGCAAAGCCAAGTTTTTGCTTTTCTTTTCAGACTATTTTTTAGGCTCCAGATGGACGTGTGACTCCAAATCCGACTCTTGACAATCTGTTTAGATGAGGCACGGCAAGTGTGACTGTAGTTGCAAGTCAAAATCACATTAACACTAATAAGTTAAGACAGTGTTCTTTATGGCAGTTCAGAATACATGTGAAGTGTTTTGAAGTGTCTAGCCAAGAAAGACTGGCTGACTGTCTGATTAAAACCACATTGTCCCTATTATGTTGACGATCATTGAAATGAAAAACCGCAGGAGGACGACCAAAAAGCAAAGGACAAAGGAGAGAGGAAGAGTGAATTAATTTTGTGCTTTTCCGTCAGGGAGACCCTTTAAAAAAATGCTCATTGGATCCAGATGACAGCGTCCTCTCTCTGTCCAGCTCCGAATTACTGATCATCCGGAAGACCACACTTGGCAAACCTTTTAATTCTGTCCTGGATGCACAAATTGGTCATTTAGGATTTGGTTCGAAATCACCAAGTTTGACAACTCTGGAGGAAGTTTCAGAGAGCCATGGAAATAACTTCTGCAGTTGGGACTTGTTGCCTTCATGCTTGCTTCTTGACACAAATATTGCACCTGGCTGTCAGTGAGACCCACTCGAGGCTATATAGTTCACATCCTTATCCTCACTCCCTGGCAGTAGCTGAAGTGCATTAGGAGTAACCTAATTTTTCTAGTTATTATTTTGATGTATTTGTTGTTGTTTTTTTCACAAAAAATAGAATTGTGTTAAGTGAAAGCAAAACAATGTAAAGTTTTATTATTACACCAGACAGCCATTACACATTTCATTTTGCACCCTGTTTGGAGGAAGCTGTGGTGCAAGTACGTTTGGGAATCTCTGAGATATGGTATTGGCCAAAGTACTAATGCCGGGTAACACTAACTTGTAGGCGCTGGTTTGAGCTGGTTAGTATGTCAGAAAAGCTACAACATCTGTTTTGGGTTCATCTTTTGTTGGTGGCTTGAAGAGGGAGACGAAGACTGAAACGAAAAAAATGACACTTTTTTCCAGGAGTGCAAACTGTAAGACAATTTTTAAAAAACAAACAATCAACCTCATGTCATTCACGAGGCAGATTCTCACACAGACTATTTCATCTTCAAAAGAGAAACATTATGCCATTTCTTCATAAATTAAAATGGTTCTCATGTGTGCTTTGGTCAAAATTCCCCAAGTACAAGAATTCCAGCACACTCTTTTTACTAGCCCTGTTGAATTCAACAGATTTAGAGGTGGTGGTCCTCTTTGTGTGGAGCTCTTTTGAAACCAGAATCAGAATTAATACTTTCAAAGAATAAAGAGCCCCCATCAAAATCACATTGATTCTATTTACACACATGGAGGTGGAAATTCATCTTCCAGGCACCAAGTTACAAGTTGCTTTTTGCCGTGTAGCCTGCTGTTTGGGAATGGTGGATCTTCGCCCAGCCTAGTTGCAAAATCAAGGGTGGAGAAACTCATTATTTATTGACATTTGACTCCAAAACTTACAACCACAATTCCAATGAATTCATTATTCTCCACTGCTGGGTCAGGACCCAAACAAAAGTGGGCCGCGGGCCCATTTTGGATGGGTTGCTGACAGCTACTAAAAATGAATTACATGTATTCCTATTCTGATTTTTTCAATACAGTACAGAGGTGTACGAAGTTCCCCCGCGGAATATAGAAGGAAACTGACAAGAAATGTTACTTCCTTGTTCTCTAGCCACTAGTTTCCTCTGTAAACAAAAACAGTGCAGCTCAGCCTTGCAGTCATGGCAAGCAAATATGCCTTCGGCAGTATCGCAAACGCAAACGGCATTTAAAAATATAATACACTGTAGATAGAGGCTATTTTTAAACCAAGAAAAATCTTAACTTCTATGAAAGTGGGTCGTGACTTTGCAACAATAGGAAAAGGTGTGTTCCAAGAGGACAATGGTTGAGAACCACTGATTTAATGATATATATACTGCGTTATCACAGTTGGGGTCAAAACTTTAACTTACTTGGTTGTGTAATTTTACACTTGTTGGGTGGACAGGCACTTAAGAGACTCCATTATTTGGATACTATTAATTAGAAATTTCTGTTCTCCCAATGATAGTTACCGATAAACCTTCCCCCCCCCCCCCCACCCCCCCACCACTTGCAAGGTCTCCCTTTGCGTCACTGTCTAATTTTAAACTACTACGGAACCAATAAAGCTTCAAAATTATATAATTTTCTTAATTTATCGTTCATCTGTCCTTAGTCAAATATCACACACACACACACACACACACAGTTGCTTTCATGGACCACAATCGGCAGTGTACTGAGAATGGTGTGCATGTTTACGTTTAGGAACTTACAGTATTGTGTTGTCATGTCAAGTCTGCACTAAGTTGCTGATTTAATGTGGCTACAACTACACTAATATTTAAGTTATTGCTTCATGTTGATGAAATCCTTGTGTAACTTGTGTGGCATATATTACCAAGTAATGGGTACGGTTAAAATAATGCTTTTTTTGTACTGTGGAAAAGTGATATTTCTGCAACTTGGCAGCTGCCGAAAGTAAGTAAAAAGTTACGTTTTTCTAATGTAGTTACTTTTAAAATCAAGTAATCAGCAAAGTAACTAAGTTACTTTTAAGCTCAAGTAACCAGGAAAGTAACAATTACTTTTTCAAAGTAACTGTGGCAACACTGGCAACACTTACTATACTCTCCAAATAATAGATTGGAAGCCCACTATACTTCTATACCTCACATTCTGTAGAATATGTTATAATTTAGTTGATCATGTATTTGTGGTAATGTTTCAAATAAGGACTCCGCAAAGTGTTTATTTGTTAGAGCTGAGGAAGCATAGTTGTGAACAAGCACTCAAACAGGAATCACTTTGTGTGCGTGTGTGTGGTTGTGGTTGTGTGCGTGCGCGTGTGTGTGTGCGCGCGCTTGTCTGTGCGCGTGTGTGTGTGTGTGTGTGTGTGTGTGTGTGTGAGGTTGACCTGTGCAGTTCCCTGTTAACAGTAACCAAATCTGTGTGCATGTGTCTCAGCCAGAAACAGATCATTGATGGCTGCCTGTCAGGTTCACTGACCCTGGCCGTCAGACTCTTTTGCTGTGCACCCACCATGGAGACTGAAGGTCAATGATGAAGGCAGCCAGGAATTGGTGTTGTGGACTTAACATACTTTCATGGTATTATAATTCAAATATGGTTTTCCAAGACCAGAAATTCTTGGAAGACTATGTTTGGATTCTACGGTATATATAAATACATACTAGGGTTGAGTGATTTATTGATTTAATCAATAAATCGTTTTTTTGGGGTCACATTGATTTTATTTTTAAATTTTTTATTTATTTTTTTTAATTCTCCTCAGCGGCTTCTGCAGCCTGGAGATGCATTCTGTTTACACTGACACATGGGAGTGAGCAGAGAGGAGCTACTTTACTTGAGAGGCATCTTTTTGTCAGTCATTTGGAATTGCTTCGGGTTTGCAGTGTCAGACAATGAGCAACAAACAGTCAGTTTGTTAAAACTGTCATTATAGACCTCCGCAATCTCACACTGACTTGTTTTCTTGGGCTTGAGGAGCTTTGCTGAAACTAAGGCTGACTATCCACCTCTGGTTAGCAACAACATTTAAAAAGAAGGAATTGAAAACATACCAAAAGAAGGAATTGGACAGATAAAAAAAAAGGGTGAACATACAAGCTACCTGTCAGAGGTGGGGGGCACATAGGCAGCTGAGAAGTTTCAGAACTGACGTGAAGTTAACTTTTCTGCTCTTCGGGTAGGCTTAAGTTATTCACCTCATTTTGATTCTTAATTGATTCTACATTCCAACAAATACAACTTCAAACTGCTAACATTTGGGGCTCTATTTTCGTGACTTGCGCAAGTGCAGCGCTGTGCTTGGCATAACTGTGAGGAGGTGGGTTAGACCGGGGTTTGTATTTTGCAGGCGAGAGCAGCTGGCGGATTTAACAAAAGGGGCTGTCTGCGCCGGTGGGTGAGAACACAGCCGATGTTACTTGCTTCCAATCAAAGCAGCTTTTTTCACTCATTAAACGAAGCGTAATGACAGTCTCACATGCATGGGGAGTGCAATCCGTGCGTGACTGGAGCACTGTGACTTGGCCGGTGTGGCAAAAGACAGCGTGATTAAATGCCGCAGTATGAGTTGGTGATACCTGCGGGTGACTTAAACATATCCGCCGACCTCGTATCAATCCCCACCCATCCGCAACCATGTGTGCAAATCCAAGATCTTTGTCTTTTTCAATTTTGTTAAAATTTCAGGTCACTGCAGGACATAGGTGTGGTTGGTCCTTATACAAATTCAGATTTGTCGGCCAAAGGAAGGTGTTTATTGCGCTTTTCATTGCAACTGCTTCTTCCAACTAAACTCATATCAAACCATACCAGATTCCATTTTTTGTTTCCTTACTTTTCACGGATTGTTCCCTGTCCATGTCTCCCTTTCTTTATCAAGTCATCTGTTTCATAGCGGATCCCCAATTTATTGTGACTCATACAATGCATTTGCGGTGGCTTTCTAATTATGTGACTGGAAGCGATGCCACAGTGGGACACCACGTTATGGAAAAACTGTTTAGAATCAGGAAAATTGAGTTGGCTTTTCTGTTTGGAATCCACGATCTGGCAGGTCGATGCTGTGTGACCAAACTCTGTTTGGAATTACTTTTTTTCTTTATTAAACATTAAAAAATAATAATCTTTTTTTTAAAAAAAAACAACATCCCCTCTTTGGAGCATGAGGTTAATATTGTTTTTCTTTTGTCATAAGCTGATTGTGTAATCAAATGGCCTACTTAGTAGTCAATATTTACATTTTACAGATAAACTGTGATAACAATACAGACGATTAGTAATACTGTTTCAAATTGTCGTTATCGTTAAAACCGTATTTAGCATCTAGGGTAAATAGATCCATGAGCAAGCATATTGGTAAATAATGTATTATATACAGTAGAAAACAGCTTTGTCAATCAGCCTTGTTTTGTCCATACTGTTAGAAATGAGACAGAGGATATAATGGAGTTACTCTAATGAAAAAACATGTCATATATTTGTCTTTTCCAGGTTGAATAAACTGTTTTACAGCATATGTTTTAATAAAAATGACTGACATTAAACATATTAAGCAACAGAAATGTGTACCGTTCTACACAGTTGACACTGTACAGTATGTGAGCATAAATGTAATGTTTTCTCTCTTGCTCGTTTCTTATTAGTTCCTGTCTTGCTGTTTAACCACATCCATTTTTTATTTTGGTTTTAAAAAGTCACTATATAGCAGGGTTATAAGGGGGTTCGATTGAGGTTGCTTATGACAACTGTTACCATTAGCACCTGCATTAAATGGAATTTAGTATGTACCTGTACATACAGTATGACATTCTTACAAAGCTGGCCTCCAGTCACTTTGAGTGGGAATTTATCACACACCAACTGCACAAAATCACTGGCTGATTTCAAGCTTGTTTTACCAAAATTATCATTATTAGGGAACTTTGTTTTGTTAATGTACTACTGTATTTGTAAGGTACTATATCATTGACACTTTGATAGGAATCACCACTGTTACAGTCATAAATGACAGATCAAATCAGCAGGGACAGAATCAACGATCAGTATAATTTGTTGCAGTGATCCGTGTACAACCCCAATTCCAATGAAGTTGGCACGTTGTGTTAAACATAAATAAAAACAGAATACAATGATTTGCAAATCATGTTCAACCTATATTTAATTGAATACACTAATATATATATTATACAATTAATTTAATTGAATACACTACAAAGATATTTAATGTTCAAACTGATAAAGTTTATTGTTTTAGCAAATAATCATGAACTTAGAATTTTATGGCTGCAACACGTTCCAAAAAAGCTGTCATTTATGTTTAACACAACCTCTCAACTTCATTGGAATTGGGGTTGTAAGTTTTGGAGTCAAATGTCAATAAATAATGGCCTAACGCCTGCATGTCATGTAAAACTCTCTGGCACATGCACATGTCGGAACCGTCAAAAATACTTTGTTTTCTATGTCAGACTTTATCACCACGTTAAGTCTTATGGCTTTGGGTTGAATGGACCTGCGAGTTTTACTGTCCAGTTGTTCATGGAGGAAGGAAAGAATTGTTGAGAAAAAAATCATGATCCTCCCGCTGCACTTTAATCAATGTAAACAATAAAGCCTGTAGAAGTCACCCATTTACAGGACGTTATACATAAATAGTCAAATGCTTAAGTGATTAATGGGTAGATTTTGCCCCTGAACTTAATTGGAATTGGGGTTGTAAGTTTTGGAGTCAAATGTCAATAAATAATGGCCTAACGCCTGCATGTCATGTAAAACTCTCTGGCACATGCACATGTCGGAACCGTCAAAAATATTTTGTTTTCTATGTCAGACTTTATCACCACGTTAAGTCTTATGGCTTTTGGTTGAATGGACCTGTGAGTTTTACTGTCCAGTTGTTCATGGAGGAAGGGAAGAATTGTTGAGGAAAAAAAATCATGATCCTCCCGCTGCACTTTAATCAATGTAAACAATAGAGCCTGTAGAAGTCAGCCATTTACAGGAGGTTACACATAAATAGTAAAATGTTTAAGTGATTAATGGGTAGATTTTGCCCCTGAACATCTGGCTGACAGCCGGTACAACAGTGATCATACTTATTTTAGGTGACACCTGCTTGAATGTTTTTTTGGTTCTATTTTTGGTGTAAAACTGTACTTTCCTCTGTCACTTCAAACCGCCCAACTTTGTTTCTTGCAGACATTCTTCTGCTGGGGGAGGATATTGTCCTGTGTGACCTCATGTTGTGTGTTAACCACAACTGAAGATTCATCTTTTAAGACAGCAAATTTATATTGAGATCACCGCAGAGATGGGACAGCTTTGAAAGTCATGTAGCGTTAACTTGGATGCAAGACTCAGACTTTGAGGACAGGGCTTGCAGTCTTCATCTCATGTGGTGTGCTTGAATACATCCTTTGTAACACACACAAAACGCACACACTAGCTGCACTGGCTACATGGGATTTTTCCAGAACACAATAAGACCACACTTGCATCCTGGGGCCTGAGCCAATCATTCTACTCAACTAAAGAACAGGTGTATCATGGCCTTGGCTAGACCAGACCATCTATTCCACTAATATTGAGTTACACATGTATAGCAAAGGAAAATAAATACCATCTTTCGGTAGCGATACAGAATAATTTTGTTTACATCCTATTTGAGAATGACGTTCAAATAACAAGAGGCATTACACAGTGGGATTCCACACTTGCCAGGCTTTACCTGTTCATCGCTATTGATGCTTTTCTATTAGCAAAACCAAGTACAAGGGGCACCTTGGTTTTAACGTCATTTCAAGGTTACAAATGATGTGCGATGAGCTAGTTTGTGTAGCGGCTGAGGAATACTGTTGCTGTTTTTAGTACATGGAAAGTTGGGGTTACATATGTGAGGAGCCAAGACCATATGGGTGACTGTCTACTGAGCTGATACTTAATTCATTGAGACATTTGACAATACATTGTTAGAATTTTAGAAAAACAAAAAACAAAAAAACACACATGCTAATGTAATTTACACACAGTACTGTCCAAGTCTCCACTGTGTGTTTCCCGAAACATATTTTATAGTGGAATACCATCCGCCCCACACTGACAAAAGTAGAACAGAATAGAGCTGATCTGAACTGAGCTGATCACTTTTTTTTCCCAGAAGAGGCAGGAACATAGGGTGACTTACAAGAGCCGAGGTAGAAGCATGCCGGTGGATTACATCTTGTGCAGACAATGTAATCTGAAGGAGGTTACCCATTGTAAGGTAGTGGTAGGAGAGCGTGTGGCTAGACAGCATAGGATGGTGGTGTGTAAAATGACTCTGGTGGTGGGGAGGAAGATTAAGAAGACAAAGGCAGAGCAGAGAAACATGTGGTGGAAGCTGAGCAAGGAAGAGTGTTCTGCGGCTTTTCGGAAAGAGGTGAGACAGGCTCTCGATGGACAGAAGGATCTTCCAGAAGACTGGACCACTACAGCCAAGGTGATGAGAGAGACAGGCAGGAGAGTACTTGGTGTATCTTCTGGCAGGAAAGAAGAGAAGGAGACTTGGTGTTGGAACCTCACAGTAAAGGAAAGCATACAAGGAAAGAGGTTAGCTAAGAAGAAGTGGGACACCGAGAGGACTGAGGGGAGTTGAAAGGAATACATTGAGATGCGACGTAGGGCACATATAGAGGTGGCAAAGGCCAAACAAGAGGCATATGATGACATGTATGCCACGTTGGACACTAAAGAAGGACAAAAGGATCTCTACAGGTTGGCCAGACAGAGCGATAGAGCTGGGAAGGATGTGCAACAGGTTAGGGTGATTAAGGACAGAGATGGAACTATGTTGACTGGTGCCAGTAGTGTGCTGGACAGATGGAAAGAATACTTTGAGGGAGTTGATGATAGTAGAAGAGAGAAGAGTAGAAGAGGCAAGTGTGGTGGACCAGGAAGTGGCAATGATTAGATAGGGGAAGTTAGAAAGGCATTAAAGAGGATGAAAAATACAAAGGTGAGAGGATGCCTGAGGAATGGAGGAAAAGTGTGCTGGTGCCCATTTTTTAAGAACAATGGTGATGTGCAGAGCTGTGGGAACTATAGACTAACTATAAAATTGATGAGCCACACAATGAAGTTATGGGAAAGAGTAGTGGAGGCTTGACTCAGGACAGAAGTGAGTATTTGCGAGCAACAGTATGGTTTCATGCCTAGAAAGAGTACCACAGATGCATTATTTGCCTTGTGGATGTTGATGGAAAAGTACAGAGAAGGTCAGAAGGAGCTCCATAGTATCTCTGTGGATCTAGAGAAAGCCTATGACAGAGTACCCAGAGAGGAACTGTGGTATTGCATGCGGAAGTCTGGAGTGGCAGAGAAGCATGTTAGAATAATACAGGACATGTATGAGGGCAGCAGAACAGTGGTGAGGTGTGTTGTAGGTGTGACAGGGGAGTTTACGGTGGAGGTGGGACTGCATTTGGGATCAGCCCTGAGCCCCTTCCTGTTTTGCAGTGGTAATGGATAGGCTGACAGATGAGGTTAGACTGGAATCCCCGTGGACCATGATGTTTGCAGATGACATTGTGATCTGAAAGCAGGGAGCAGGTGGAGGAACAGTTAGAAAGATGGAGGCATGTACTGGAAAGCAGAGGAATCAAGAGTAGCCGAAGTAAAACAGAATATGTCCATAAATGAGAGGGGTGAGGCTACAGGCAGAAGAGATAGCAAGAGTGGAGGACTTTAAATACTTGGGGTCAACAGTCCAGAGAAATGGTGAGTGTGGTCAGGAAGTGAAGAAACGGGTGCAAGCAAGTTGGAACGGATGGAGGAAGGTGTCAGGTGTGTTATGTGACAGAAGAGTCTCTGCTCGGATGAAGGGCAAAGTTTATAAAACAGTGGTGAGGCCAGCCATGATGTACGGATTAGAGACAGTGGCACTGAAGAGACAACAGGAAGCAGAGCTGGAGGTGGCAGAAATGAAGATGTTGAGGTTCGCTCTCGGAGTGACCAGGTTGGATAAAATTAGAAAGGAGCTCATCAGAGGGACAGCCAAGGTTAGATGGTTTGGAAACAAAGATAGAGAGAGTACAGACGTCGATGGTTTGGACACGTCCAGAGGAGAAATAGTGAGTATATTGGTAGAAGGATGATGAGGATGGAGCTGCCAGGCAAGAGAGCTAGAGGAAGACCAAAGAGAAGGTTGATGTATGTCTTGAGGGAAGACATGAGGGCAGTTGGTGTTCGAGAGGAGGATGCAGGAGATAGGCTTACATGGAAAAGGATGACGCGATGTGGTGACCCCTAACGGAACAAGCCAAAAAGAAAAAAAGTATGGATCAAAGGTGGGGATACTCGCTGCACTCCAAATCAATCAAAACACACCCACATAGCCGACTGCTGCTCATTTACTCATGAATTACAATTTATCGTAGTTTTAAGGTATAGCATGTTTAACAGACCTGAAATTTCTTGCTCAAATGTTGCTTCCAATCACATCCATGTGATTTATCAGCTGTCACTCTGAGGCCAATCATGTTCGTCTGGTCATTTTAAACGTTACAATGCGTGATTGACACAATGATGGGAATTCTAATGGCGGGAGTGTCAAGCTCAAAGGGCCTGGAATCCAGATTCATCAATTCTTCAACAGAGGTTCACATTTTTATCACAACATTTCCTATCGACCAAAACAATAATCACTTCCCTTTGTAAAATTGTCAGTCATTTTCATTGACTGCAGGTTTTAATTAATTAATTAATTAATTTATTTATTTAATGCCTACACTCGTGAAGATATTTAACCATCTCTTGAATAGTCAGGCCATTCACAGAACCAAATATTGTTCCTGAGAGGTGGGCAGACTTGCCAAATGTGCTGGCTATGAAAAGGATTCATTCTAACAAACTCCAGTTGCTGTTTTGTCCCTTTATTTTTGATTGAAAAAAAATACATTCAGTTTTACTTTTGCATAAAACCAACGATCAATGCGATCAGCCAAAATTGATGTTGAACATGGTATGTATGGTGTGGTGTGGTTCACAAAAATTGAGGCTTCTCTCATAGCGGTGCACTTTCCATTCCAAATTAACTGGTGAACAGGTGTTATCAACATCATGCAAAATAATTATGTACACTGATTCTGTATCCATCAATTTTCTGTACCGCTTACCCTCACTTGGGTCGCGGGCATGCTGGAGCCTATCCCAGCTATCTTCGGGCGAGAGGCGGGGTACACCCTGAACTGGTCGCCAGCCAATCACAGGGCACATATAAGCAAACAACCATTCACACTCACATTCACACCTACGGGCAATTTAGAGTCTTCAATAAACCTACCTCCGGTGAGGCAGATGTGCTAACCAGTCGCCGTGCCGCCCAGTGATTTGTATATAAACTAAAATATAACAGAATAAATACTTTAATGTCTTCGATTCCTTTGTCGGTTACACGACTGTCCTTTAAGCTCAGCACACAGTGCCCAATTCACATGCACCATATAGCGACCTCTTATACACATTGAGACCCCCTGTATGTACTAAGGAACGGAATGTGCAGGAACTAAGGGTGTATGGCATTGCCAACATACATTTCGAGGTTACAAACAACAGGCAATTAACTAATTTGATGAAAAAAACGTCGTCATGCAGCACAACAAAACATGCTCGGTTAACGCCGTTCTTATTGTTTTTCATTGGATTGTTTTATACACTTATGGCCTTGAAGTGCGTTTTATCCAAATATTTACTGTATTTATAGCTTTACTATTGTGCTAGTTCAGGTTAGCAGTAGACGGTTGCATGTTCTCACCTATGGACAGATTTGGGTTTCATCGCCACCGCCATGATATAGTGTATACCTTTGTTTCATGAGTGTGCACGCCAAATCAAACAGTAAATCCTTGACAGACAAGAGGAAGTCAAGTTGTCACCAAATGTTCAGAGGGACTGATCCCGATACATCAATATTCTAATTAAAGAAGCATTTTATGTCTCAGTGGGTTTACCCATAATATTTATACTCATTGCTGCAGTTGCAGCAATTCCCCATCCGCACTTCCAGTATGTGATATAGCGAGAGTAGAATTCAAATAAACATACACTCAGGCATAACAGGTTTAAGATGTCATTGTCAGACAGTCATCCATCTTTTGGTCGAGATCTCAGTCACCTGCCCTGCGAGTGAAAAGGAGAACATTTTGTATGTGTGCTGTGTGCATACATGCACATTCTGGGTTTGTCATGTGTGATTTGACGGATAAATCAGGGAATCTGGCATCCCCCAGCAAGATCAGACGTGGAACGAATTAAGCCGACAGTAAATAAAGGAGAGCTTGAACAATAAACAGTTAGCAGCACTGAGACAGATGGAGGAGAACACCATCTCCTTTGAAGTTAGATTTAACAAACCGTGTGTCAGCCTACATGCAAGATGATACAATGACTACAAGCTGTGGATGCACTGTAGCTACTGTAATGTACCTTATAGTGCTCAAATCATAGCTGAATAGTGGCACAACAGCCAAGGCAATGGGCTATATTTTCATGGACTGCAAAACTGCGTCATAACACAAAAACTGGCGTATCTTGATGAGTGCAAGACATGCTGCCTGTGTTTGCCAAATTGGTAGACTGGTCTGCAGCAAGATGGGCGTACTGGCACAGCGAGGGTGTCCCCTTTGACATGCCGGCCAACGCATTGACAGTTGGGTAGCAGAATGTCTGTCTGAACTTACACTTTCTGATACTATGTCTAACTTTTGGCACGGCCAGTCTAACACCAACATGATTTTGGTGCAGACAGATACGCAAGCTCTGCGGACGTGTGGTGGATGACAGATGTATTTCATTCCCAAGTAACAGCGGCCATCAAACCCTCCGAATCATTGTAGAAATCAATTCATTGAATGCATAATTGTTATTATTATCATCATCATCATTCATTCATTCATTTTCCGTACCGCTTATCCTCAATAGGGTCGCGGGCATGCTCGAGATTTAGTTCTGTTGCTGGCGGTTGACATCCCGATGACCATAGGAAAAATAGTTGGCACCGCAGCTGGTTTCAGCCTCTACCTCTGCATCCAATCGCTTTAACTGCTGTATATCTGCTTTATGATCACTCCTTAATGGCAGATGTGGTTTGTAAAGGGGTTCTAGACTTATCAAGAAAATGTTTAACATCTTTCTCCTCTCACCTTTAAAGGGAATGTGAAGACCTGCTTTGATTGGTTGTGAATGGTGTCGGCTGTAGACAGTGGCCAGTGGCGCAGATTCTCCTTTCATTAAATACGCCGGCTGTGTGGATCTGCCAAATTATAAAAACCTGGATTATGGAGAAAGATGGATTTGGACAAAGCTTTTTTTTTTCCTCCTCCAGAATTCAGAAACAAAGATACAGTAAATTACTGATGTCAGTATATACGCAGCTGGATGTGGACATCAATACTCACCTACAGTAACTGAGCTGTTTAAGGTCATGGATACCCAGTTCTTCCACGCCTCACAAATCTAACCATAACTTCATTTACTTTGATTTGTGTCTGGCTGGAATTAAAAAGGGATTTCTCCAAAACATCTTTGTGAAGTCAAAGAATTATTAATTGGGGCATACTCCAACGCCCCCCCACTCCCCCCCCCCCCCCTGATTTATTAGTGGCGTATTTTGATTAGTGTGATTTATTTCTGGACTATACATCCACATCATATGGTGTTAATCCTATTTAAACATGGAATCCCCCTCATCGCCCAAATTATTGAATTTGTTCTGTAGGTAAACCACCCTCAGCATCGATAGATTGATGGTATTCACAGATGTAAGAGTGTGCCACGATGGCATGATTCTGTTCAAACTGCCTCTCCAACAGCTCTGATGGGTCTTGCGCAAAAACACACACGCTCACCCTTTCAAAGGTCCTCTGCGCTGACCAGGGTTTGTAGTGATAATAGCAGCCACATGTTCCTGGTGCTGCTTTACTGTAAACACACACACACTGAGCACATGCAGAGGAGCATTAGACCTAATTTAACACCACATGTATGCTCACTGTTTTAGAACTATAAAGAGAGAAATTTCATTTTCACTTGTGTGTTTCATGAAAAATAACAATTCTTGTACTCCCTCCACTTTTGAGGAACGATAAAGACAAAGATGTACCGGTGTCTACAGTATCTTCTGGCATCCTTGCAAATGTCTTTTTTCTTACGTATTGGTTGGCTAAATAATAATTTCAGCCCATCTTTTCTCTTCGAGCATTCAGCCTTTCCTGGATGCTTGTCCCAAATTATGATTAAAATCACCTGTTGACATTGCCTGTTTCAAATAACATCATTTTTCAAAAATATCACTTCATTACAAACCCCAGCTGTGTTGCAGGCTCAAATGAAATATATATTTGCAAATGAAATATTGTTCAGATAAAACATGTTTATACCGTTCAGAATGTGTTTAAAACAGCCATTGTTGCAAAACATTTACTATGGTGCGTTAAGTACGATAAGAGATTGTAGCTAATAAAGGACCTACAACAATATACGTAATGGAATGTGGCAAATATCTTACACAAGAAACAATATGGCAAAATGAACAGTAAAGTTTTGTCCTATTGGTAAGGACAATGAAATGCAAAAATCAGTAGGATTGTAATGAGCTGCGGCCTATCCCAGCTGACTGTGCGACAGCTGGGGTACACCCTGGACTGGTCGGCAGTCAAACACAGGGCACAAACAGGATAGCCGAATATCCATTCACAGCATGGACAATTTAGCAAGCACGGGGAGAACATGCAAACTCCACACAAGAAATCCACAACCTCTCAACTGTGAAGCAAACACATTAACCGCTTTGTCATCGTGCTGAACTGAAACTGAAATAGATGCCCTAATTATAAAGAGCATCTCATGATCCATGCCCTGCAGTTCCACTTTTGGCGCTTGGATGGTGCCTTGTGCCTTGTCTCTGCCTCTCCCCCTCTTTCTCCCCAGCAATCAGCATCACCTGGGCCGCGGACCTGTCTTCAAGCAGCACTGATTACTGCCTGTATTTAAGCCTGTGAAGTCCAGCAAGCCTTCACCTAAGTATTAACAACTGAGTCTGTAACTCACTGGCTGACGCTCGTACTTCCAGGTTTTTGTGGTATACAAGTAACTATTCGACTACCCGCATCTGTACTCACCCGATTTTGTTTCCTTCTGTCCCCAGTGTTCCTTCCGTGCCTTTCCCCGCCTCACTGTCTGCTCCAGCCACGCCGCCAAGCTTCATCACCTGCTCATATTGCCGTTTCCTGCTCACTCCTTGTCCCGACGGCCAACCACACATATATATATATATATATATATATATATATATATATATATATATATATATATATCCTTACCCTGAGCCAACCCGCAATAAAGCATTCTAAATCTACTCCCTCCGCCTCAGTCTGCTCTTGAGTCCAATCCAATTCACATATAACATCGAATCGTGACAGAGCATACCGTAAAAATGTATTTTCAAGAAATATTAAATGAAATAGACTTTTTTTCCCCCTCATCATTTCATTCTTCATGCTATATTTTTACAGTGTGACACTAATACCCATTTGCAATAAGTACACTCGTACACAAGTGTATACTTAATACAACTCAATACAATGCAATTAAAACAATGCAATTTTTCATGTAGTCACTCAACAAATGATGCTTTTGGGTAATAGCAATTATTATACAGAAGGAAAGACCCATCATACTCATTCATGATTTCTTTCTTTTTTTTTTTTTTTAATTCTCCAATTAACATAATGGACAAGGTGCAGTCAGAAGCTGTTCCGAATCAGAGAGAGTTGTTTTGGCTCGAGGGGCGTAAATGTCTAAAAAATTCAAGACAAGAGTAAATATAAAGCAAAGCTGTGTCTCGGTTAGTGGCGTTTCTCTATGATACAATTATGAAACAGAATTAAAAAAAAAACTGTAACTCTCTCGCTGTGTTTAAAAAGAGATTTAAAAATGTAGCACTGAAAAAGTATATATAATTCAGGTATAAATATGAGAAACTGCAGAAATATCAGAACTTCTGGATGTGTTGGCTTGAGTGTAATGAATATACATGTTTGTATAAATATGTATGTTGGAGTTCAGTAGTTAAATGATAGAGGGCCATATTTTTTTGTTTTCTTCTCTTTTCGTTTGCTATACATCACAGTATATGAATAATCTATTGAGTATTAACATGATATGAGTCAAGATTTATAGACAAAGGGTAGGACTAGATAAATTTTTCTTACTCCCTTTGAACATGTAAACTGTGCTGAACAAAGACATTTATTGATGTTCTTTTATTTTCAATGTACTTCTTTTGTTGTTGTTTCAATTTTTTTAATAAGTGTGTACAAGAATCAACCCATTTACATATATACAGGTGCACGGGTGTTTACATTAAACATCTGTTTACAACATTAAATACTGTATGAGTTTACTCTTTTTTTTGAACAATTACACGCACAACAAAAATAAAATGTAATAATTAAACAAGGGGGATACAAATATATTAGATTTTTTACTTTTAAAAGTACTTTTGTTATTATGAATGACTGTTACGTGTTCATATGTTCAATAAAATCAATCAATCAGTCTGTATGACTTACTCTGCTATATGCCATTTCCTTGGGCTTTTTCAGCACATTTTGGAGATTTCTAATATTAAAATAACCTGAATTCAATGTGGTGGAAAAACAAACACAGCATATGGTTGACGGTAACTTAAAACACACTAGAGTATTGACATTCCTTCAGCGAGTGACTGATGTATCAATTTAAGATGAAGACAAGTAACAAACTAAATGCCCTATCAAGGAGTCCACATTGATGCAAGTGTATACATGTTTTGTTGGGTGCGGTGTGTGTGTGCGTGTACACATATGTGTGTACTTGTGTGCTTGAGGAAGAAAGGTACGAATCAATAATTCCCATCAATCATCCACTTCCTGCCTCAGTCAGCAGCTGGTATGCAGGAAAGCTGTGAGAATCATTAATTACACACATACACTCACAAGCTCACGCACTACATCATTACTGTCAACAGCTGCTGAGCAGGCCGAGCGAGTACCCAAATAACATCATTATCGCAAGCATTCTTCAACAATGTGCCCCCTTTCAGTCCCGCTGGCCTCTCCCCTCGACAAGGAGCCAGTATGAGTGCACTCCTTGGACCGATCCCACCACCCGCACCACAGGCCCCGCAATGATAACCCCCCCACCTCTACTCTTCACACTACTGAGGTGGCCTTCGACCTTCAGGGACGTGTCAGGGAGAAGTCAGGGGGAGCGCCTGTCAGTGGACAGTGGTGCAGGGGGTAAAAGAGACCGGGGTAATGAGTGAGAAGTGTGTGTGAACGTATGTTTATGTGCGCAAGAGGAGTGTCTGTGTGTGTGTTTTTTTTTTTTTTTTTTTTCCTCATTCGTCCCAATGCCCACTGTTGTTTGGTGTTCAGTAGGAGTGTGTTTTTGTGTATATATGTATGCATGTACTGCATGTAAATGTACGAGTGCAGATGTATGTGTTTGTTGGGGGGGTGGGGGGGGGGGGGGGGTTCAGCTCATTTTACGGGTGAAAGTGTATGACCCACTCGTTAATCACTGGTGACAAAGTGTAAGAGTCAGTTAGAGATAGAATTTGCTCTCAGCTCATAAATCACAAGCTGGACACACACACGCACACACGCATGCAACCGCGCGCGCACACACAAGCCCTAAATGTCTTGGGACTGACATCCAATTTTTTTATTCTATTTTTTTCCCCAATATAAATTGATTTATTTTATGTAACAACATAGTATTTAATCATTTTATTTTGCTAAATGTACAGTCATTGTAATACCATATTACATTGATGGCCATATTTACACCCACATTTTCTCTGAATCATCCATTCAGTTTCTATACGCTTATCCTCACTAGGGTTGTCGGTGAGGAGCTGGGTACATATATACAAGCAACCAATCACATTCACTCCTATGCACAATTTACAGTCTTCAATGAACCTAACATACCCAGAGTACCCGGCGAAAACCCATGCAAGTACGGGGAGGGCATAGAAGTTCTGTACAGGAAGGCTGGAGCCAAGATTCAAACCCCAAAACCATGAAGTTGACATGCTAACCACCGTGCTGCCCTTTTAGACATCAATAACAGAAAATGAAAATAGTGTTGAAGAGCCATAAAGTTTCACATTTTGGAATTTGAAGACTTTTTTTAAGAAAAATATGCAAAAGACAAAAATAATAATGTGACTTGAATGCAGTAAATAATTTTTATCTGATAATTGGAAATAGTTACGCGTTACTCTTTACCCAAAACAGCGATCATGCTAGAGTAATGCCTTATTAAGTAGCACATTACTGGCATCACTGCTAAATTCATATAAAACGTCTGAGTTTCAGATAAACTCTTGTATGACCTATGACTCACTTGATGAACTCTAAATAAAGACTCCTGTCACTGATGACCAGAGATGGGTAGTATCGCGCTAATGCACCATACTTTTTGCTATTAATTGAGTATTTATGTTAAGAAGAATTGATAATTTTATTCTGTGACAATAATCGACACACCACTACTATTATTTATCCATTTTTAGACTTCATCTTTGACTTCCGCATAGTGCGCCATTGCGCCAGTCCAACGTGATCACTAGTGTCATTTGACTCTTATCAATTTACCAGATGGCACAAGACAGTCACATCAGAATCAGAATCAAAATCAGAATCATCTTTATTTGCCAAGTCAAGAACACACAAGGAATATGTCTCCGGTAGTTGGAGCTGCTCTAGTACGGACAGCCATTTTGACAAAAAATACTTTTGAGACATAAAAACACACTAGCAAGTTTTTTTTTTACTTTTACTTGACTTATATATATTTATAATATACATATTATTCTAAAGTAACTACTCTTACTTGAGTACAATATTTGGCTACTCTACCCATCTTTGCTGATGACATCCTCAGCATACCTCTTAAGAAGTCAGTTCTGCAAGCAGAAAAATAAATAACTCTGCTTGATTATTTTGCTTGTTCTTTGGCTATTTTTGAGACTTATCTGTATTCCAAAAGGAGGGCCATCTTCAACAAGGGGAGTTGAGAAGCCAAACATGATGATAGAAGGACAAGAATACCTTACACCTGTACCTTACATAAATGGTTAAATGTGCAATTTCACCCCAATTTCTCAAAATTTCTTTTCCTTCATCAAAATATACTCTGATTCAAATCACTCAATTTTGTGGGGACGGTTCTGTCTTATATAACTGCTGAGTACAGATTTTGTTTCTGTGATAACTGGGGTAGAGCTACTGCATGCGGGTAAGCGAGTGGATGTTCAGAGTTAGAAACAACTTTATTGAGAGACATAATTGAGACATCACTTTTTTTTTTTTTTTTTTTTTCAAAAACAGAGTTGTTATTGGAGACTTCTGGAGACTCTGAGACTCCCTCCATAGTAGGAGATGTTCACCCCTCCACGTCCAGACTGCAAATACTACTGTCCAGACTGCAAAGACTAGCTAATTATAGATTTTTAAGGGTTTCCAAAAGCCAACACACATGGTCTTCTGAAACAACAGAGACCCATAACAGCACCAACACACACACACACACACACACACAGAGAGAGAGAGAGAGAGAGAGAGAGAGAGTGTGTGTGTAGCAGAGCCCCTACTTAAGCTGGCGGAAGTCTGTTGAGGATGTGACAGGTCAAAAAGATTAGCCTCCAAATGGTGAAGTGTCAGAGTCATGAGCTGAGAAAGGAAAAGGAGACAGCACAATCAGTGTAAAACATAAGACATTATTTAGACAATATTCATGAAGAATGTAGTGTACAGAGGTAGCGTTGGCATGAACATTTACAGTATTACACAGTACAAATTTTCATGCAAAAGTGAAATGATCTTTCAGATGTGCCCATCCTAGCATGGCTCCAGTTCATCCTCTCATTACTTCTGTGTTGTTGCTGACTGGTGGGAGCTCAGCTAACTGTTAGCCAGAGAAACTGGTGCTCCAGTAGAGTCATACCGGGTCAAGAGTGCCAGTCTGATAAAGCTACACTAGCTTGTCTACACCTCACTGCTGCTTACTTTTGGCTGTGATACAATGATATTTTGGAAACATGCACAAAACGGTATGTCTGAAACTTGAGGGCACACAAGAACTGTAAATGGAAAAGAAATATGGAGTTGGTCCTGCTTTTACAGCTACAGCTTGTAGTGTCTTTTTTTCTTCTTTTTTTTTTATCCCAGAAGACCATTTGTTGTGAGACGATAGTCCAGTCTCTGTTGTAGTTCATGAAAATGTGTTTGCTGGGGTCGTGGACGGGGCTCTCAAGTTATTCCAAAAACTCATTCAGGAATGACTTTGTGGATCTTGCTCGGACCATGCCGAAGCAATAAATGGCTTTCCCCAAACTGTTGCGCAAGCATACAATTGTCCAAAACATCTCAAAAGTGTTGAAGAATTAAAATTCCGAACCAAGAGGTTTATCAGTCGGAATTGGACAACTGATAAATTAATTAGCGAGTGTGTTGCATCACATTTTTAGTCCTTTTCTCGCACTTTGTTGTTTTTGATGATCTTTGCATTGTACAATATGTCTGTTTTTCCTCCCGTCTCCACACTGTCAGAAAAGTAATATTTATTTTCCACTTGAATTACTACTGGGTTGTCACCAAGGTGGTACCCTCAAAAGGAACTAACATACTTCTTGACTGCCCTAGTTTGAGAGCACACCTCTACTTTTTTGATCCAGGAAAAGAAACCTTGGAGTTTTAGTAAAAAGCTCTATGGGTTATATACAGTAAGTGGAGAATGGACCGCCGCACAATGCAATGGAAAGACTGGGGCTAATACAAATATTTTAGACCGTAAATTTCCCACCCTCATCCACACCTTTGATGCAATTAAGATGACTCCGACCGACCACGAGCACAATATAATCTGATCCAATGCAAGAGCTGTGAATGTTTGGTTTTGATTAACAACGTAAGAGATATATAGATATTTTTTTTTTATTGTGGTTGTTGTTTGCAGTTGTAACAATTGTTACTAAAATGTTTTACTCTCTCATGTAACTAAAGCTCTATTTTCGTAGAAGGAACAATTTCTGGCGTATCCTGATTGTTATGGAAGCGCAAGGCTCGCTGCGCGTGTTTGCCAATTTGACAAACCGGTCTACGGCAAGCTTGGCATTTCGGCTCAGCAAGGGTGTACCCTTGGCGATGCACCCGGTGACGTAACAATTTGGTGACAGAGGGTCAGTCTAAACCTATGCCTGCTGAGACCACGTCTAAGTCCAGCGCAGAAGGTAGACCGCTGGTCTAACAGGATTTTGGGGAATTTGATTGGGGCACAGGCAGACAGATTCTGAGGTCCGCGGACATGTGTGGTGGATATCAGATATATTCTATTTATAAATACTGTATGTGAACAGCATACATCAAACCCTCTGAATCATTAAAATGAAAAGTAAAAATCAATTCATTTAATGCATTATTTATTTATGCATTTATTTATTATTTTAAATCATCCCACTGGCCGGCATGCAGCTAGGGGGGCACACGAACAATTGGGGGAGTGGATGGATACATGAGGTCCATGGACATATTAAAGTCACCAGCCGTTATCACATGCTCCTTGTGTATTTAATAAGGGTATCAGCTCACATTGTCTGTTGCCACTCCGGCCATGAGCAGTGACACTGAGAGGCTGTTATTGCGCCGCATTTAAAGGGAATGAGAGGAGCGGCTTTGCTCGGATATGATTGAAATCGGCTGTGTTCAGGCCCACAGCGGCGCAGACCTCTCTCTTTCAAATACATCGCCTTGCACTCGTCTGCGAAATTACCAAAACTAGGTCTAAGCCACCGCCCACTGCACCGAATTTATACTGCTCATGAAAATAGAGCTCATTGTTTTAATACTTCTATGACAGTGTCAGTAAAAACTGAGTTTTACTACCTTTTGCAAAGGTAGAATATTAATGTCGGTCTCGAATATCACTATATTGTGCAAGTGGTCATAATGTTGTTGCTGGTCGGTGTAGTGTAAGTCACGGAGACCGAGAGCTGAATAAGATGGACATAACAGGACCAGACAAATGCCGTTGCTGGACATGTTTGCTGTGTAAGCGCAGATGCAAAGAGATAACAGACTTCAGGTTAAAAAATAAAATAAATAAATGTTCATTGTCATGTAGGCTACTTAACTGATGTGGAACTTGACTCTTCTTTCTTCTTCGTATGGCTTTTTGCCCAACTGGGGATGTCACTGAGGTGCAGGGGTCAAAGCGATGGGAAAGAAAATCAAGTCATCGGTTGTTAAGTTGCTCATTCCCCAAGAGAGACGGGAGAAAGTCAGCAGATCACATTCTGGGCTTGTAAACGTAAACAATAAATTCCCCTTTTTCTTTACTAAGGACTTAGTAGGTGATGACCAATTCAGAGCTAAATTCTCATCTTTGGAAAAAAAGTTATCCAACTGCTTCACATCAACTGACTTTTAGACTGCTTATCTGAATGATTATGTAATTTTCATGCTGTGGCGCTTTTTTATTTTCACATACATATATCACAGTCTAATTGTTGTTGTTTTTTTAAAGTTCAATTTCCTATTTTTAAGCTTCTAAAATGATAAATAGTTTATTGGTTGTTAGCTTGTTGTTAGGTTGTATGGTAACAAAACAAAAAAAACAAACAAAAAGTCCTTTCGAGGCTTGTCAGCCAAAGCTCATTCTCAGCCAATTGAAGTTCCCCCAATGTTTGTTTTATTTTGAAGGAGTCGTAAAAAAGGGAAACGCAAAGCACTCAGCCATAACAGTGAAGCATCCCCCTGAAATCCTAGACGGCCATTAAGCTAATGGGCTCGGTCGGTGGTATAACTCAGTTCACAAGCAACAGGGCACCATGTTCGAGTGTGTTGGTGTAAACACTGCACAATGAGTTGGCTTCACAGAGCATTAAATTAATTTGAATGGGCAACCTTCATGTAAATACAGCATAATTAAACAAAAGTGTCAGTTGGTGTCATGTGGTATTCCTTAAATCAATACCCACATTATAATTACCAAACTGATTGACCCTGACACTGTTATATGACTTTAACTTAAAGCCCGGCATTGTGAGCATCATTTTCTAAATAAATCACATTTTGTTCCCTAATTTCTCAGAATTTCTCATCATTCAATACACTCTGGTTCAAATCACGCAGTTTTGTGGGGGCGGTTCTGTCTTACACAAATGCTGAGCAGCTTCGGTTACCCTGATAACTCGAATAGAACTAGGGCATGTGATGAAGCCAGAGGCTATTCATTGTTGCAAATGACTTTATTGCTACCTTTCACAGCTTTTTTTTTTTACAAAAAAGAGGTTGCAAAAAGTCTGGCAACTCTTTGTGGTGTTATTGGAGACTTCTGGAGACATTGAGATTCCCTCCATAGTAGGAGATGTTTACCCCTTCACGTGTAAACTATGAACAACTGACACATGCGCAGGCCACCACTAGCAAATTATAGATTTTTCAGGGCTTCCAAAATAAAATTGTAAAAGAAACACTTCCTAGCCTAAAATATTAAAACTGTAAACAAAAGAAAACTTCAGGAAAACACATATTATAAGGAATAGTAGTTATACATAGTTTACAGTACTGCTGTGCATTACTGTATATTTAAGAGTTTAAAAGGTGTTTAAGATTATAGAAAGTGTTTATAAGAGTATGGTAGAGGTAAATATGTGTGTGGGGAAGATCACTAAGAGTATGGGGAGGTTCATACGGCTTTAAAATATGTATAAATAATAATAAAAAATATCTGGTCATTTGGTTTCACCAATTGCCGAGGTGGTTCAGAAGCGAACCCCTCCGATAAACGAGGGATGAGGATTACTGTACAACAAAACTAAACAAGCAACCATAAATAAAGACAAAATAGTGGACACATGCAACTCAAAATTTCCATGAAAGTGGAATTCATATTTTGCTATTCACATTCATTATTATAAAATTAGATAAGAAAAATAAGTTATATTCATAAAAAAATTAGAATTATTTATGTTGTGTGTTACCATATCATCTCTATCAATATAAAAAGTAAAAAAAAATAAATGGCAGAGGTTTTTAAAAGTTGTAGGTAGGTTAGGGTTGCAGAAACTAAACTAATATGGCTTCTTGTGGTTGTCAGATCTGGGTTTTTTTTTATGTTTGACTGGAACCCTTGGTTTTCCAAATAGGATATTTCCTGCTTTCCAGTCTCGAATTCTGCCTGAGTTTCTCTGTCTTGAGTTCAGAGCTTGCTTGCTCTCTCCTCGTGAGAAAGTGCAGGTTAACTCGAGCTTTTTACAATCAAAACCATTTACTGTGTTTATTCATGGTTAGCAGGCCACACAAAAACACATTCACACACAAGAACACACGCACACGCACATTCACTGACCTCAGGTGGTAGGAGATCGTTTACTCCCGCTCCCTCATTCCGTCTGTTTGTTTGAACAGGAGGAGGTGGCGGGTGGTCGTGAGGGGGGTGATACCATCCTCAATTACTGGGGAAGAGCTTTTTTATGAGCCACTCTGGCCATGCACGCAGAGACACAATGTGAGTGTGAACTAATGAATTCGGAAGAGTCATTACTGACTCATTTACAATAGACTCCCCATGTGGACTTGGCTGAAAGAGAGAAAATGATGGGCCTATTTGAAATTTGACTGCACCAGCATTAAGGTTATTATAAGTGTTAAGTGGCCTGTTAAATTGAAGTAAATGTTCAATGCTGGGGAGCCTTCACCTCTATGATAACATTTCTGAAAAGTACTTCAGCTGTATTCAATCAGCAGAGGGCATAGAGAGGTGGGAGGCGGAAACTGCAGTACACGGTTGGAATATCCATTCATCCATTTTCGATACCATTTATCCGCACGAAGGATGTGTGTGACATGTGACATTACAATTCTTGACCGAAACCGAAACTGGGGGCCCCAAGGCCGAAAACCGACAACCGAAACATTAAGAGAAGTTATCACTTTATTTTTAAGTGCTTTCCATACAAAAAAAATGTAGCACAAAGCGCTTTACATTAATGAAAATAGAAAAATAAATCAAATCTGCCAATTATTAATTAGAAAACGTATGCCAATTATTAGTAAAATTGCATTTATGTCTATGACTACAGAGCTGCATATAACAGTCTTTTCCTCTATAAACATAGTATTTTGCCTGCTATTTTGCTTTTCAAAGTTGGCTAATCCCCGCTATAACGCGGTTCAAGCCAGACCAATGTGACTGAGCGATTAGCACGGTGTTAACGTCTGTCTCGTCTTATCCTCCGCCCGTCCTTCAAGAATCGTGACAACATTGATACTTGTGTCGTGTAGTGTATTCGCTGTCATGGAGGTGAATATTAGTGACTTATGCTGCGCTTACAATGGACACGAGACACACGTTCGTCTCCACGGCTCGGCATCATATTTAGCCGCGTGAGCTGTAGCTCGTAGGTAGCTGGGGCAGCGTTAATAGCATGCAAGCAAGCATTCCACCCCCGAACAGCGGAAAGCAGCGAGGTTGGGTGACAATAGGGATGTTCCGTTTGGCCTAGTAGCCGCTAGCATGAAGACGGAAAAGCCACGTGGTTCCCATAAATTATCGCAACATGCAAATTAGAATTATTACAGTAAAAAAATACATTTATCTTTGTTATTAATGTGTGGTTACGTTAGCTGTAGTTTTTTTAATGCATGTGTTATTTAACATTTGCTGTATGCTTAATTCACATTTATGGTTGATTGTTGCCACTATGACACTATGTCATTATCAAACCATGAGTGGAGGGTGTGTGGAATAAGGTGACGTCCCAGTCAGTGGATAAGTTAATAGTCAATGGTTGATTACTCTTAAATGTAGACTCTCGTGCGTCGACCAGTCAGTGTTCAACATGTGACATGTAATGTATGTGACATGCCTATTTCGGTGAAAAAAGTCTTTTGGGAGGACAAAAATGGACTTTCGGACTCTTTGCAGCCAAAACATTTTGGGCAGCCGAAAGTCCTGTACTAATGGAGTCTATCCCATCTGGTTTTGTGAGAGAGGCAGGTACATTCTAGACTGGTCACCAGCCAATCATAGGACACATACAATATAGACAAACAAGCATTTGCATTCTTATTAACACCATGGACAAATTTTGAGTCCTTAGTTGACCTAGTACTGTGCATGTTTTTGGCGAAAAAAAGAGAAAGCAGGGGGAGGACATGGAAACTCCACACAGGAAGGCCGGAGCCGGGATTCGAATCCCCAACCTCAGAACTGTGAAGTGGATGTGCTAAACACTACACACCGTGTTGCCACAACTGGACTATAATACAGATATTTTTGAACAATTTTGTCTATAACATTATTTTCTTTGTCTTCCTGTCCAGACCTTTCAGAACCCTAAGATGCTTACAGTGATCACTAAAGTTCCTTCTAAATTCAGTTTCATTTCTCCTCTCTGTGTGTTCCAACTCTCCTCTGCCTCCTTTGGGATCTGCCCAACAGTGGCGGGGTGGAGGTGGATCCCATCTGTTTTCAGACCCTCGGTGTAAATTCCAGTCTCGCCCCAGGTCTCCAAAGAAAGCAGAGACTGAGGTTCCACCTTAGGAGGTCTGGTAGTTAATCAAGACTGTGTGGTAGGGGCATTTAATCAGCCAATCATTTTATTCATGCGTTTAGGGTACATTTGGCTGAGAATAATTTTTATGTGCATTCACACAAACCTCTAAAAACGTTTGTGTCCTGCTATTGATATCTAGAATGTGCTCGTCTTCCGTTTTTCAGTATTTAGATGGGCACAACAACACAGGCATGTTTTTATTGCTAAACTGCCAAGACGGCGCATTTGTATCATTTTTAATTTTTAGCGAAAATTGTTTGTATTTCAAGCGGTACAGTAGATGACTGGTTAGCACATCTGCCTCACAGTTCTGAGGGCTGGGGTTCAAATCCCGGCCCTTCCTGGAATTTGCATGTTCTCCCCGTGCCTGCGTGGGTTTTTTCCGAGTACTCCAGTTTCCTCCCACATCCCAAAAACATGCGTGGTAGGTTGATTGAAGACTCTAAATTGCCCGTAGGTGTGAATGTAAGTGCGAATGTTTTTTTGTTTATATGTGCCCTGCGATTGGCTGACGACCAGTTCAGGGTGTACCCCGCCTCTCGCCCAGAGTCAGCTGGGATAGACTCCAGTGAGGATAAGGGGTACGGAAAATGGATGGATGGATGTTTTTTTTCATTCTCAAAGTATGGATATATTCAGTGTAATGTTACAGTGGCTTACAATTATATTAAATATACTTTTTAGGAATAAAACCTCCATCTTGTTTGTGGCGTACTCGAGTATTCTACGCTCATGTATTTTAATGGTAGTAAGGATGATGGTACTTGGAGAGGTAAGTATTTGTTTAGGTGGTAATTGGTGTAAAAAGTCTGGGAACCACTCTTTTAGAACCAAACTATCACATTCAAGGCATTCAAGATCATGTTTCATAACAAGAACCATGATGACCATAACATTCATCATGGTCATTAAAGCCCATAATTCTCATTCATTGTCTTGTCAAGATTTTGGGATTGAACCAGTAACAGTGTTGAAAATGTATTCACCACAAGGTTATTATTTATTGATTCTGTTCCTTTGTGGCCTTGGGTAGAACATTGTGATTGCAGAGGTAAGTGAGCCAGACGAGGATTGTTTGGCCTTGTCTGAGATCTGCGTTGTAGGTACATATATATGCTGTAATATGTCTGGTTTACCCATTCAGACGCCATTCCATTTATTCATATGTCTGTTCCAAGACTAACCAAGGCATTAAGACTTATATTGGGGTAACATGCAAGTCTCCAAGGGTGGGCTATGCAGTGTCAGGTGGAAGCAGAGCAGCACTAACTCTATTTAATTATTACAGCGTAGGTTTACAAGCTTAGTCAACTACCCCAGACATCCTCCCAACACATAGACGCTGGGGTTGTCAAACAGACGTCATGCCGTACGTCTTGCGGTTTCCTATGCAGTATGGCAACACACATTAAGGCACAACAGGTATGGATGGCCCGCAGAGCCACAAAACAGCAAGACAAAACAGCAAGTAGACTATTATATCATTTATGCCTATCTGATTAGACTCCGGCCCGCGAACACCCACATATGTTGGAATAAAAACATTAAATCATTAAAAAAAAAACAACAACACTGTGGTGCAATACAGTATTTTAAAATGCAATACTTTAATCAATACAAGGCAAATGGGTTTGACGCTCCAAAATATGTCATATAAATTTGCTGCATAAAAACATGAGCCTTTCAACAAATGTCATAGGCTCTGATGATTACAGCAAACCTCTATTAGCAGTGGAGCAGAAAAAAACCCCGTATGATCTCTGTAAACCCTTGTGCGTACTTGCAATAGAAAGTTGTGCGTCAGTAGCATTGTATTCCTGTACACTTTTTACCTCAACTGTATGAAAAATAGTTTTGGATGAGAGTAGTGTATCGTGTGTATATATCATGGGGGAACGTCTTACCAAGAATTCATAACTCAGTTTCCAGCAAAAAGAAAGGAAGAATAAAATCAGCAGGTTTGAGTTTACTTTTTCTCTGGGCAATATTTCACTCGGAAGAACTGCTGTGGTCCGTTAAAGTAAATGAGGTCTCCGGAGTCATCCTTCTGTGTGGTGTGGTTGCCCAACATGAACAGGATGAAGATAAAGTGACACGCGGAAGTCGTGGATGTGCGGTCGTGACCACGACACACACTCGTTTGTCCCACACAGTTCGGAGGCCTTGGCTCTAAACTGTTCACCGCTTTCATGTTTTCATGCTTGAACTTGCCATGTGATGAAACCGAATCTCCGATGTATAAACACGTTTGATCATAAGTGGGCTGTTTTCATGGAGTCAGGCTACTGAACCACAATGTTGCAAAAAGTCTGCTGTGCTATAAGGTGAACATTAGAATTCGATGTTTGCCTATACATGTGCAGGTGTGTGTGTGTGTAGGTGTGTGTGCGTTTGTGTGTGTGTGTGTGCGTGTGCGTGTGTGTGTGTGTGTGTGTGTGTGTGTGTGTGTGTGTGTGTGTGTGTGTGTGTGTGCGTGTGTGTGTGAGCGTGTGTGTGCATGGGTACACCATTACAAGCCTTGGAGAAGTTAGTCCTAAAATTATTGGTGATGACATTGAATGCCTAATTTTACCATTTGAAGGTGCCCTTCGACAGTGTAAATCTTTAAGCATTTATTTTACATTAGGCACATTGTTAGGGAGCTAAGGGATCCTTGGGAACGTGTGTGGATTTCGTTCGCAGCTTTATTGAACATATTTAAAAACAAACAAAGAGAAATCCTTGTTGAATTTGACTTGTTGAATTTGCAGCAGTTATTTTCTTTTTTCCTTTACACAGTAATTATTGTGTGATTATTTTCTGCTACAAAAAAATCTAAATAATACAGTATGTTTAGATAGCTTTTTAAAAACGGCAGACAAAGGGCCGCGCTCCAAGGACTGCTCGGTAAAATGCATAATTCATCATACCTCATTGCTGCTACATAATTTTCAGTATGCCACCAAGTGAGCTCACACATGAATGAATACATCCATCCATCCATGCATTTTCTGTACCGCTTATCCTCACTAGGGTCTGCTGGAGTCTATCTTCGGGCGAGAGGCGGGGTACACCCTGAACTGGTCGCCAGCCAATCGCAGAGCACATATAAACAAACAACCATTCGCGCACACATTCACACCTACGGGCAATTTAGCGTCTTCTATTAACCTACCATGCCTGTTTTTGAGATGTGGGAGGAAACTGGAGTACCTGGAGAAAACCCACGCAGGCACTGGGAGAACATGCAAACGTCATACAGACGAGGTCGGGATTTGAACCCCGGTCCTCAGAACTGTGAGGCAGATGTGCTAACCAGTCGTTCACCGTGGTGCCACTATAAAAGATCAAATACTGAAAAATACAGAAAGATGTGAGAGAAACTTATTAATAAGCATTGTGTAATCTCCTTAGTCATAGCTTGGGTGAAAAGGATTTTTGTTGTTGTTGTTTTTAAACAAAATATAGTTACATACTCTAGCTTTAACATTGGCGCTTGTTCTCCCCCCATCGTTTTCCAAGCAGATTGGGGAGGGAACATGGCTTTTAACACAACCCACACCACAGGATCTTTCACAGACTTTAGAAGATTGGGCCTTTGCTGATTTAAATCGTGAGGGAGGGAATAAACTCAAATTAGGGCCAATTGTCAGTATGCGTGTACCTGTGAAACACGCTATAGCATGTTGCTACAGCTTCAGCTCTAGCCTGTACTTGCTTATTGTTTTCTAGGAACAAAACTTGGGTAAAATTATATATATATATAACGATAATAATGCCAGGGTTCATATGGCTCAATTCAGTCAGTCGCCTTGTACATCAGACAAACACAAATTAAAACACTCCAAAATAGAATTAACAGGATTACAGTATGTGACACCCTTCATTTTGTAATTGAATCATTGCTCTGTATTTAATGTCAAACATACAGTATCATACAGTAATAAAATAAGCACCATCTGCTGGATCAGCTAGTGCTGGATTGGATATAATGGTTCGATATGTTTTCATTAGGTTCTTTTACACTGAGCTCATAAGCACTTCCACATTAGGATGTTAGTCTTGGGGTATGCTGACTTCTGTAGATTATATAGCCTCCAGATAACAATTAATTTTTATCTGTGAACTATTGGAGGACTAGATTCTCTGGCCCAGCAGACATCACCCCCCTCGACCTCCCACCCAAAAAGAAAAAGAAATGTAAAAATGTGCACGCACGCTTTCACTGTATTTTGAACAGTTTGTGCGATCCAAGGAGGTGGGCAGATGGTTGTGTATCGGAAAATCTCCTTTTGCATTTTTTTCTCTCCTTTTTCCAGAAGACAATTTGTAATGATGTGAGGATCTTTGTTACAAGTTAACAGATGATGCTTCACTGACGTAGACAATACAGATGAGTAACTTGAGCTCTGGGATGAAGCAACTTTGGCTGCAAACAAACTTAGAGATACAGATGGCAACAGACTGCATTGCGAGAACACAATAAATCATTCAAGTGAGTTTAGGTATTAAAAGGCAATTTTTCAAACTTTCGAGGCAGCCAATGGAATTGGAGAAAAATGATAACATCTCTGAGAACAATAGACAAGATGTATACAGTAAATATTTACAGGTGTTAACTACTTACAAACAAGTTACATGCCAGAAGACTGCAGTATCTTGATTACTTTGCCACGGTAACTTTTCTCCTGGTTTTTTGCCGGCACTTGCTGCCTCATCAGTAACTGACACAGTGCAAATTTGCTAATTTCTTGAACCAATGAAAAATTAATGAAAAACGTACAAATCGTTGACCGACTGATGTTCTACAGATGTTGGGGAGGGAGCTTGTCACGTGGAGGCGGTGGAGGAAGAGGTGGAAGAAGGAAATGGAGAGTGGTATCACTATTCCCAGCCCCGAACACTTTTTCCTCACGTCGCTCGGCACATACACCATCTCATACAATGATCGGATTTCTTATTTTGGCAACCTTCATTTCCATTGAGATTGCTTGGTGCTTCTTAACACTGGCACCGTCGCTTGCCTTATCCCTGTCATCATCCATGATGGATTGGCTATCTTTATCACAAAAAAACTTACAATGAAAAGCACATTACCAATTTTGAATGCTATACAGTGAAAGGTATTTGAGGTCATTGTTGTCAAAATGGTACATTTGCATCACCAGATCGTTTTATTGATTTAAACCTTACAGAAAATCCTGCAGTGGGTGGTTATGAGGCAGTCATATAATCTATTGCGTGTTGTAACGCTAATGCGTGCCAGTTGACTGCCGTGCTATGAGGATGTGTTGAAATGGGAAGTTATGAAGATCAACAATGATTCATATCAATGGCTCAGTGAAGAGCCCACGCAATATTGAAATGCCATTTTAGGGTACAAGAATTCCTGTATTTCATGCCCAATTTAGGTAACTTTCCTCAGTTTGTGTTGTATCTCAGTGTCTTGGAAATATCACTGATACACTGCCAAATTAATATTTTGGCTAAATCCAGGCTCTCCAATTGGGTCGAGAAGAGCCTAGATATTAGGCATGCATTATAAAAAAAGAATTACCCTTCTCTTTCTTCCTTTTCTTCTTCAGATTAGCAAAGGTTTATTATATAAGGTGGGTTATAAAATAAATGTAATGTTGGAGTTAGTGAAAAAAACAAATATGGGTGTTCAATGGATAGCAAGCCTCAGATTACAATCATGTGTAATATGTAGTTTTAGTGTTGTACTAAAGTTAAATGTCATACTTTTGAATTTAGGCGTCCTTGAATGTAATGCAGATGTAGTGTTATACAGAACAGACAGTTTTGTTGTCATGTAACTAATTATCTTCACTGAATTCAAATGAATGTAACTTGGCGGAGGAATCAAAAATAGATCTGGATCCATCTTCATTTACAAAATGCCCTTTGGGAGCAAAATAGTAATAATATGTGTTTAAAGTCATTTACATTGATGTTCCATTGATATAACGGTAGTTTTTTTCCTTTTAGTCAGTTGTGTAGATGAGTACCAGAGGCTAAATTTGACATTCCATATCCTAACACTCAAATGTTTGTTTTTCTTCAAACATTTAAAGAGGAAACAAGTACCACATGGTTTCCCTTGGTGTCTACAGATCTGACAGGTAAAATTTTAAACCCACCTTCCTATGACTTTAAGTTATATTTATATTATGCGACTGGACGAAAACACAAGACACTAGTGCCCTATTCAAATATTATTAATTGAATTATTTACTTATTATTGTGGTTATAGTTTGCAGTGCTGTAGAACTGTACTATATCATACTCAAAAGCTGTTTCTCAAATTTTGACTCTGACCTTTCTGAACTACACCCATAATAATAAATGTGGTGTTCAATTAATGCTACTTTAACAGCATCAATTAAAACTAGTTTAGATGTGTAAGTGGTGTACTGTATAAGGTGAATATGCAGAAGTTAGTTTTAATTTTACTTGAACTCCTTCACTTAGGGCAGTATCTCATCCCCCACCTGGAGAGGGAACTCCACCCTTTTCCGACTGAGGACCATGGTGTCCGATTTGGAGGTGCTCATTTTCATCCCAACTACTTCACACTCGGCTGCGAACCGCTCCAATGAGAGTTGGAGATCATGGCTTGATGAAGCCAACAGAACCACATCATCAGCAAAAGGCAGAAATGCCATACTGAGGCCACCAAACCGGACCCCTCTACGCCTCGGCTGCGCCTAGAAATTCTGTCCATAAAAGTTCTGAACAGTCGGTGAATCAGTGAAAAAGTGCAACCTTGGCGGAGTCCAACCCTCACCGGAAACGAATCCGACTTACTGCCAGCAATGCGGACCAAACTCTGACTCTGTTCGTACAGGGACCGAACAGCCAGTATCAGGGGGTTCGGTACCCCATATCCCCGAAGCACCCCCCACAGGACTTCCCGACGGACACGGTCGAATACCTTCTCCAACTCCACAAAACATGTAGACTGGTTGGGCGTACTCCCATGCACCCTTGAGGACCCTGCCGAGGGTGTAGAGCTGGTTCACTGTTCTACGGCCAGGACGAAAACCACACTGCTCCTCCTGAATCTGAGATTAGATTTCCCGACGGACGCTCCTCTCCAGCACCCCTGAATAGACCTTACCAGGGAGGCTGAGGAGTGTGATCCCCTTGTAGTTGGAACACACCCTCTGGTCCCCACCACCACCCAAGTCTGCCAATCCAGAGGCGCTGTCCCCGATGTCCACGCGATGTTGCAAAGGCGTGTCAACCAGGACAGCCCCACAACATCCAGAGCCTTTAGGAACTCCGGGCGAATCTCATCCACCCCCGGGGCCTTGCCACCTAAGAACTTTTTAACTACCTTGGTGACCTCAACCCCAGAGATAGGAGAGCCCGCCTCAGAGACCCCTGGGCTTCCCTGCTAAGGATCCTGCCCACGCGAGCCGACCTCAGATAAGCGGAAGAAAATGGAGGGATGGATGCGTAGTTTTAATTTTTATGTTTTTGAAATATGTTGCGGCAGCACAGTGGAGACTGGTTAGCACATCTGCCTCACAGTTCTGAGGGCCAGGGTTCAAATCCCGGCCCCGCCTGTGTGGACTTTGCATGTTCTCCCCGTGGCTGCGTGGCACTCCGGTTTCCTTCCACATCCCAAAAACATGCGTGGTAGGTTGATTGAAGACTCTAAATTTCCCGTAGGTTTGATTGTCTGTGCAAATGGTTGTTTGTTTAAAGTGCCCTGCGATTGGCTGGCAACCAGTTTGGGGTGTACCCCGCATCTCGTCCGAAGATAGCTGGGATAGGCTTCAGCACGCCCGCGTCCCTTGTGAAGATAAAGCGGTACAGACAATGGATGGATGGATGGATTAAATATATTGGTCTTAAACTAAAGGCCAGGGGGTTTAAAGTAACAGCAATTTGACTTACAAGTAAAAAATAAATAAATAAATTGGGTAGTACTGTATATTGTGCGAGTAATAAAAGTTGCATAAAAAGATCGAGAGCAAAGGAATTTGAGAGGAGGCTGCAGCTGGCAAAGAGCCTTTGAAAGGCGAAGCCATCAGCCCCCTCTTCTCTGTGACCATACAAGGCACTGATGACAAGTCCAAGATGACATCTGCTGATAGAGGCTGCTCACCAGCACCTTTATTTCAAGGGGCACAGGTGGGGAGAGGTAGAGGCAGCAGGGCAATGAGTGGACAAGTGTCTGAAAAGTAAGGCAAATATGCAGACCCTTCATTACAAAACCTTAAAAACCTGTCTGAAGACATGATGACATAGGCGGGATTCACACTACAACGTTCAAGTGACACAATTGATATCTTTTTGCCCCTGCGTGGCATATGACAGTTGATGTAAATGTCAGTTTTCTTACAGCTTCCATGTGCATCCATTTGACTGTCCGCCTGGCAGGCTTAACATACCTTTCGAGTACCAACATCTGCCACATCAAATGCTGTGGCATCTCTTCGTTTAGCGGTAGTATGACATGGCAACTGCTGCCAGGTTCCGACAGCGGTGACCTCAGTCCATTTAGTCTCTTGTTTGTTTTCTCATGAGTCATTATTAAACAGCGCTAAGGTATACTAACCTCTGACATGAAGAAATACACCCCACCCCCGACAAAAAACGGCTTGCCAAAGGTGTAGGTCAGTTTCTTTCCAAATGCTGACATAGCATACAGAGTGTATAAAAAAAAGAGGTGGTGGAGGGTCAAATCGAGCGCTGCATCGCATGCTTGAGGCCCAAATGCTTTTGCTCTGATTCCAGCAGTGTGACACACTGCTCTAACTCTTGACAATCACCCAAAATTGACTCTGTTTTGATTCATCCTGGCGGTGATTACTGTCATCCTCTATGGCAAGCAGATGTTTATTTACATCAGAACAGCAGACCACTACTGCTTACATGTGCAAGTAGTGGGAATGAGGCTTTCTCCCATACAACAATAGTATTCCTGCTTCTGGAACAACATGTACTATATGTGCCAAACAAAATTCCTGTGTATATGTGTGTGTTTTGATCGCAACGTACTCTAGAGTTGATGAAATCCACAAATGCACCCGCACCGTCTTTGTTTCTCGCCTGTTCTCAGCCCACCACTTTCTCTCACTCTTTTCCCCTAAAAACAGTTTTTTAAACAAGCGGTTCTCTCACACGGCCAACATCAACATCTAATAAAGCTCAAAGATAAACATGGACCTCTGTCTACGGCAGAGTTGATTTCATCCCCAAGCAGCAAAAGCCAACTCCCGTCCATCTGCCTAAACACAAACCTGCTGTTTTTCATGGTGAAAAAACATCTGCGCTGCACTGCCAAATCACTTTTACTTTAGTTCCTTAGAAAAATTATTATGCAGGAGTCTGTAAATATCAAATGTCACAACTGCTTCTCAGTGTTAATAGTAATTAAGATTTGATATGTCTAGATACTTGACATCTCTTCACAGCCAAAAAAGAGTGGAAAGCAAAGAAAAAATAAGTCTTAACGGAAAGGAGGTGGTCTAAGCAATATAACTATCACCATCTCAATTTCAGTGTCCTTGACATTGTAATAGTGAGAAAGAGAGAATTTTTTTGTTGGAAAGGATTGGAGCATGGTGCATGAACTACAGGTGGTCCGTGTCTTCCCAAGCAGTGTAAATCCGTTTCAGTTATAGTCATGCAATGTTCACAAAATAAAAGTTAATCGTTTTAAGGAAATCATGAGGTGGTGCTTCATAACGTCTGAGAACTACTGGAACCATTAGACTGCACACATCTGGGTCCTCCTTTTTTTTTTTTTTTTTTTTTTGACCCTGAGGGATTTTTCTTTGTTCTTCCTGTGCTAGAGTTCAATGTTTCTGGGTTCTCTCTTCTACTGTCCAAAAACGTGTATAATGTTAACTGATAGTGAATGGTTGTCTGCCGAGTAATTAGCCCATGGTGTATAGTCCTTTCATTTTGTGGCTTATTTCAAGTTGTTTTAGTTATTTCAATTACGCACGGTGCCAGTCATGGTAATATAGTAACAACGTGCAGGAAGGAATGGTTACATTGATTGTACGAAAGATTCATGTGCATGAACTAGCTCACTATGCCCAGCATACCTCTGAGTACTGTGCTTGAGAATAGTATGGAAAAGTGATATTAATCAAATTTTCTGGATTTATTTGGTCGTGGGTGCTTGAGCCTGGTAAGGATGATGTATATCAGGGGTACTCAATACTACTGGTGACCCCCAAACCCTTCCGGCCCTTTCCAATATCAGACGAGATCGAGTGTTCCCAGAGTACACGTATAGCTATAAACCATACTTCACTTTGCACAGTGCAGTGCGAATTCAACCACTCCCATTCAATGTGTATGTGAGCCGATTGGTGCATGATGTGGGTGCCTGCCGTGTGGCAGGCGCACCCAGATTAAAGAATGTTTTCCTTCTCTCTGCGTTTTGCTTGTGTAGACCGGGACTTGTCTTGATGCCAAAGATACACAGACAGCCTGTAGAACAGGAACCAAAGGCATTCATTGTTAGGGAAAATTTTATTCTTTATCACTTAAGTGCCTTAAGCACTTATTTTGTTTGTTTATTTGTTATTCGAACAGTCCAGTGACGTCCACGTCACAGTGGCTGGAAGCAGAACGTGAGAATCTTTCGGATTATAAATTTCATCCGGCTGTGTGCGTCAATGACAAAGTGAGTCGTGACACAAGTAATACTTTAAGTGCCTTGTTAGCATTAGTCATTACTTGTTGCAACAGAATGCGCTATTATAGTGATTTACGTGATGTTAATTCATGATAGTTACCATGTGTCGCTAAGTTAGCGGAAGTCGTGCGATTTGTCTTTAAAAATAATTAATTTTTAAATAATAATAAGGGCTTTGTTAACTATGTAATTGTCATTTGATTATTGTTATTATTTGCTCTATGTTTGGGCTCACGTACAATTCTGTATCGAGGTATTCTTTCTCTCTTGGAAAACCACACACACCCTCGGAGTGTGAAACCCAACTACATTGTTTTGGGTTTCTTTCGTTCTTGTGGTTCTTTGTGTTCATATTTAAAAATTAAAAATTTTCTTAACCCCATCCTGATATATTTATTTCTGGATATATAACAGTGGTTCGTGTTATGTTTGAATAAACTATTTATTTTAATCTATGACAAAATGGAAAGCACATTTTATTTTAGTTTGTATTTGTTGCTGTTGTTTTGAATGAACAGGACATTATGTTTTGAATTGAACAGTATTTCCGCATGACGCCTGACCGCCTCATTGATAGTTTACTAAATGAAAACAAATATTTGTGGCCTTTTAAAATTTGCGTTTGATTACCCTTGCTATATATGCTGCCTTCTTTTCAGCCTTTTAGCTAGTGTTGAACAATCAACTTAATTTTATTGAGAATCATTCAGAGGGATTATCTATCATATTTATAGTAACAGCCAGTTCAGGGATATGCGTGATAAGTTCTTCCTTCGACCATATTCTATATTCAAGGCCATGTTCAATTATATGTTCAATATCTGCCCACAGACACATACAAAAAAAAAAAGCCCAATGAAAAGCTACAACCTTTCCTGGTAAATGCATTATCATGCACCAGTAAGTGACTTCAAATCTAATTTGTACAGTATATGAAAGTTATTTTTTTTTAAAAACATTACTTTCCAAATACAGTATATAAGATACGATACGTTAATTAATGTGATTTCTGACATAGTTCATTCTCTCCACTTCTTCAAATATATCTGCAAAATGCACTTTTTCCATGCACTTCCATTTTAGACCCAACTCCATCCGCCTGCCGTCACTTTACGCGAGGTGGCGATGATGCTCCTTTCGGCTTGTTTAGTGGTGAGGATTCATCGAGGAAGACTGCTACTTTTTAAACAGCTTGAACATTAAATATCTGGTTTTGTTGTGTATTCATTTGAGTAAAGGTTGAAAAGGATTTGTAAATCATTGTATTCTGTTTCTATTTACATTTCATACAACAGTCCCAACTTCATTAAAATTGGGCTTTGTAGTTTGAAACACAAGTGAAACGTGTACATCTTGATGGGTAAAGAAAACACATAAATCATACAAAAGTGCAGCACAGAACCAAAATGTTGCATTTTACTTTTATGATCAGTAGAAAGAACCTAAAACAGCTACATAAATTCATATTGGCTAATTGGAAGAACTGATCATCCTGAAGCTACCTACATTTGCTGGCAATAATATTTTAAAGCGATAGCTTGCTTATAATCTCAACTCATTTAAGTAAACATGCTTCTCTATCCAAGAAAAAATTGACTTAAGTGGAAGCGAGGTGGAGGAACTTCACAGAAATAGTTTCATGTCATTATAATCACAACTGAAGATCTGCTTGGGTCTCTTGTTCCTTCTCCATTTTAAATAAGTCCCGATCAAAAGGAATAACAATCACGACCATCCAAAATGAGCAACAATGAAAATTTTGTGAAACATCCTACACCTGCCAAACACAAATCAGTTATCTTAATGACTATCTGGTACAATCTGTGCTCGTTAAACAGAGTCAGCTGAATGCCGGTATACAACAGAAGTTGCATGGTGGAAGATTGTTTTTGTTTGTTCTATTTTTGCTCACGGTCACAAGAGTTACTTAAAGCTCATTTTGCTTTGGCCCAGCATGGAAGGACAACTTCTTCCTCCAATGTACAGGACCCTCTGTCCTAAAGCTTATGATCCTCTGTTATTCATTTTTGCTCTATTAAAAATCCTCACAGAGTTTTAATGATGTGAGTAAAGTAACACTGGTGCTAACATCAATGAAACAGCTTGTGAAACTTGACTTGCAATTTCTACATGGGGAGCATCAAATGTTTAACTCTGCACATGAATATTTGCTTTTCTTGACATTTGGGGGCTTGCAAATGACTGACAACAAGTCTAGGGTGGGCTACGCCTCTCATTCAAAGACAGTTGGGATCCCGGATAGGCTCCAGTTACCCACAACCCGAATGGGTAGACAAGCAGTATAGAAGTATAGATGAATGGACATTTAGGGCTACTTTTGCAACGTTTATTAAAAGAAGGTCTTGGCTCAATGAAGGGAGAGTGGACGAAGAGTGGACGAATACAAAGAACGCAAATTCATGTGAAGTAATCAGACTTGCGTTCATCTGTGCTTCTTTTTTACAACTGTGTGACAGTTAAAAATAATTTAAGTATAAGTAAGACTGAGTTTGTATTGTTTTTACCTTTTAAGGAAAAGTGGTATATCGAAAAAGTATGGATAGAATATTATTGCTTGACTTATAACCCCCACCCTCTACCACCACCACTTGTTTAAAGGAAGGGTCTGTCTAATAAGAATGCTTTAACTCAAGCTGATAGCCGTCGATTGAGTGGACAGAGATTTTTTTACTTTCGAATACCTCACATTAGTAGTTTCGATTCATGTGTTTTTTAACTCCTTATTAATACATTGCATTTGGAAGCGGAACCTATTATTCTCTACTTGTCTCCTATCTTTTGATGTTTGCTCCTGCTGCATAGCACGAACTGTGCATTTTGTTTGTCCTATTGTTATTGTTTTGTTTATTTTTCAACTCGTGTATTGGTTTGGCTAAAGAATAAAGCCATGCTTTATAAACCAAAACTTAAAATTTCAAGCGTTACGGAGAAGATTATGCGACCTTAGTGGTTCCACCATAACGTTGACTTCCATGTTTATAAAGCTCCGAGGATGTTTAACCCCCCAGTCTCAGTGGCATGAGTAGGAGTCATAGTACTGGAGAAGAAACGCCATACAGAGCCTTAGTGATATCCAGAGTAGAGTTAAGTATGTCATCCTCACATTCTCAATCCTTTTACCGTCCTCTCCACTTTCTCATTGCCCTTCTCAGCGGGAAGCACATAGTTGTTCTGGGCACATGCAGTGCCTAGGGACCAACCAGCTCTTGTTGTAAAACCTCCATGTCCAATTTTAATCCTGCAGCTCCTTCCACTATTGGCCTTTATCTAATTAAATCTGCACTCAGTAGGTCCTGGCCTATGGAAACGGCATTGTGGGGTCTCTGGACAAGCAAAACGAATGGATATCCCAGCATGTGGAGATTAGAAGCAGACCTTCCATGTGGCTTTTTTGTGTGTGGAAGAAAAACGACAGGGAGGGAGAAAATGTGGAGGACTGATGGACCTATAGCAGGTGGGGGAGAAAAAAGTGTAGAATGTAGAGCATGAGCCAAGAGATGAGAGACCATAAAGTCGGCAGGAAAAACAGACTATCAGGCCTCTGCTAACATAAGCATTATGATGCTGGAGCAAAAATGTCTGCCTATCAGTTCATATCCAGCTGTGTAAACATGCAGATGTGTTAAATGAACCACAAGTCGAGTGCCCTGGATGAGGGCATCTTCAAGGCAAACAAATAAACACGCACACTAACCTTATTAATCTGCTGTTGTGTTACGGTACACATACAGACCGTGTGAACAACTACCAGCAGCTATACACTCACGCATGCACGCACACACAGACACACACACACACACTGTGTTATGCAAGTGTAACTAGATCAGGCGTGACAGTGATTTCTGTGGTCGTGTTTCTCTTAGACCATTACCTGCTAAAACAACAGTTCTCTGTCAAGAATGAGATGCATGGAGATACATGTAAAAATTGTTTACGTACACAAAAACTTCAACTTATCTGTTCCTTTTAAACATCCATCCATCCATCCATTTTCTGAGCCACTTCTCCTCACTAGGGTCGCGGGCGTGCTGGATCCTATCCCAGCTGTCATCGGGCAGGAGGCGGGGTACACCCTGAACTGGTTGCCAGCCAATCGCAGGGCACATAGAAACAAACAACCATTCGCACTCACAGTCATGCCTACGGGCAATTTAGAGTCTCCAATGAATGCATGTTTTTGGGATGTGGGAGGAAACCGGAGTGCCCGGAGAAAAGCCACACAGGCACGGGGAGAACATGCAAACTCCACACAGGCGGGGCCGGGGATTGAACCCGGGACCACAGAACTGTGAGGCTGAAATTTGACTCATCACAGAGAAAACAAATATTAACAACCATGTCGAATCTGATTGATGACAAAAGAAAATCACTAATATATAAAATCACGCTTTAAAATCATTTTAAAAACATCTAGCCATTGTCTCCCATGTCAAATGCTTTTGGTTTGTCCACTAAATGCGCTGAAACCACGCCCTGCTCAGCTGCACACTGATACCACTACCATAGTGTGTATACATGCACTATGAAAAAAATAGTACCTGTGAAAAATGTAAACTATCTCAGCTAACTGGGTCAGAGGCATGGTACACCCTGGAATGGTCGCCAGCCAATTGCAGGGCACATATAAACAAACAACCATTTGCACTCACATTCACACCTATGGACAATTTAGTGTCTTCAATTAACCTGCCAAGCATGTTTTTGGAATGTGGAGGAAACTGGAGTATCCGGAGAAAACCCACACAGGCACGGGGAGAACATGCAAACCCCACACAGGTGAGGCAGGATTTGAACGCAGGTCCTCAGAACTACGAGGCAGATGTGCTAACTAGTCATCCACCATGCCGCCGAAACATAATAAAAATAATAATAACAGTCTGCACTTAGTAGAAAATGCTGCAGCAAGATGTTCGACGGGGACGAGAAACTTTGATCATCTTATCCCGATACTGGCCAACTTACACTGGCTCCCGGTCCAATTGAGATGTAGTTTTAAGGTTTTGTTACTTACTCATAAAATATTACATGGCTTAGCACTTTCCTGTATTGCTGACTTAGTGGTACTATATGTTCTGGCTCCAAACCTACATTCGCAACATGCTGGTCTTTTGGTGACTCCGAGAGCTAAAAAGAAGTCCACAGGTTCTAGAGCATTCTCTTTTTGGGCTGCAGTACTCTAAATGTTTAAATCTCAACTTATAAGACACGCTCGCATTTAGTTTAATCACATGTAGTATGCAAGTTGCCTCGTGCTCTGCCTTACCACTGGGACCTGGATTTTGTCCTGTTTTACTGCTGCTTCTCCTCTCCCCCCTCCTCTCCTGCTTGGAGAGGGGGCTAGGTGACGATGATTAAACATCCGAGGCTGTTGCTATATGAATTCTGCACCGACAGACCGGGACGAGATCTGAAGTGGCCCTCTTCCCTAAAGGCGTTGCTATGGAGAATTCTGCATCGGCCGACTGAATCAGGTCCTGCAGTGCTTCATCTCATTAAATGGACTGTTATGCTGTTTTAGCTAACATTGCAAAGCATGTACAAATAAATTAATAATAATAATAATAATCCATCTATTTTCTGTACCACTTTATCCTCACTAGGGTGGCAGGTGTGCTGGAGCCTATCCCAGCTATCTTTGGGCGAGAGGCAGGGTACACCCAGCCAATCGCAGGGCACATATAAACAAACAACCATTCACACTCACATTCACACCTACGGAGAATTTAGAGTCTTCAATGAACCTAGCATGCATGTTTTTGGGATGTGGGAGTAAACTGGAGTACCTGGAGAAAAACCCACGCAGGCATGGGGAGAACATGCAAACTCCACACAGGCGGGGCCGGATTTGAACCCTGGTCCTCAGAACTGTGAGGCGGATGTGCTAATCAGCCTGCCACTGTGCCCCGCAAAGAATCCCTGAAGGCCTATTCAATAATTAGATACAGTATTCTGAGATTGTTTTTTTTTTTTTTTTTTTTTTAGGCCTCTGCCTGTGTAAACAATAGAAGCAGAAATATGCAACCGGGGCCCTCTTGTAACTCTTACAAATGTGCACTGCATTACACTGTGTTATGATTACATGTTGTCAAAATCAAACTACCACAATGACTCACATCTTATATTCATTTTATTTTGAAAAAAATATCTAAATCCTGATTTGAGTGCACTCCTTTAAGTCGAGACTGCCATTGTGTTAGCTCATGGGAACATCGTTGAACAAAACCATGTGAGTGACTTGCATCTGAAGAGGCTAACAGACAAATGCAATCCAAAAATGAACAAGGAACTATCTCAAAATACCGCGATACAATAATTAGGTTGGTATTTATGTGCTATTGCTTTACTTTAGTTCCATTAGGTAGCTTACAAGATTAATTTGCCAGTTTGTAAAGTCTATTTTTCTTTTTTTTCTTTTTTTGTCCTCACAGTTATAGTTATCCAAAAGCCTCTGTGAAATTGGTATTTTATCACCCTCATAAATCTAATTAACAAGTGAATAATAAACAAATGTATCTAAGGATAAAGGATCGTGTTTTAGTGGCAAGCACAGTGTTCCTGAAGTAGATTGTGTGACTAGTGTTGTTGCGCTCTCGCCAAAACCTCCACAGAGTATAACCTTCCAAAAGACGAAAGGGGAGAAAGAAAAGCAGTAAAAACATATGTGGTGGAGTTCTTGTTTTGATAAATTTCTTCGGTGAGCCACAGTGCCAAGTCTGGTTAGTTTCACCCAGCTGGTCAGGCTTCTGCCAATTAATCTATTTTTTTTCCTTGAGATTCTTGCATCTAAATGTATAAAGATCCATAACTCAGGCTGTGATACAACCACTTCCCTCCCAAAGTGGAGCTCACACAGATGAATGGTGACGGTCTTAACCGCAATTATGAATTCCTTTGGCCTTGAATGCAACAGCGGGTCATGTGTGTGTCATGATTTACCGCCATCTCCCCTGTCTTGCGCTGCAGTTACAAGACACATGCCGGCATCATTTGTTAAAGTTGCTTTGTTCAACAAATATATGTCTTCCCTGAAAGCAACTCTTCCAACCCTCCTGAAACAACAGAGATAGTGCATGTGATTTGTGTGTTTGAGGGGATCTGCACATTTGTCATCACTCAAGACTCAGCAGCACTGCCCTCTACTGGTGAAGTCCAGCAGACTGTCAAAAAATGGTAACATGCTTCTGTTCAAAATCGAAACTATGTGATTAAAAGTTGTCTCAGGATCCTTAATGGCAAATATGAAAAATCAATACCCGCCTTTCGGCACATGTTCTCTTGCCTAACGAGTCTGTCAACTATCGTACTGTGTCGGAAACACACGCACGCGCACACACACACACACACACACACACACACACACACACACACAAACACACGCACACACACGCTGTAGAGGTTCAATCCCCCTTCAATCCCCTTCTGCCCAATTAGGACTGACAGAAGGATTAAGGGAACCTCTCTCCCAGGTCACGTGAATTCCGTTGATACAGTTTCTCTCTGGAGAGTGAAGACACACACCCTACTGATAACAATGTATAGTGGAGTAATAGGCCATTTGTAAGTGTTGGACTAAGTGTGCATGTGCCTGGCACGAGCACAAAATGTACATCCGGCAAGTAACCTTTGCTATAAACAACATTAAAGGGACTCTAAGCAGATATCCGTGTTTTGTTTCTAAGTCCATTAAATATGTTTGAAAATAAGTGCTGGTGGCACGGTGGACGACTGGTTAGCACATCTGCCTCACAGTTCTGAGGACTGGGGTTCAAATCCCAGCCCCGCCTGTGTGGAGTTTACATGTTCTCCCCATCCCTACGAGGGTTTTCTCCGGTTACTCCGGTTTTCTCCCACCTCCCAAAAACATGCATGCTAGGTTGATTGAAGACTCTAAATTGCCCGTAGATGTTGAATTTTCCTGATTTTGTGGCCAGTGCTAAAACACAGCCCTGTGACATCATGTGCCTGGGCTGTAAACTTTCTAGCACGTTTACCCCCACTATATAAGGAGAAAGGGACGTCATTTCGTTTGGCTGCTCAGTTGTGAGTTAGCTGCGCTTAGCCTCCATATCAAGCTCCATTTACCACTCCAGCGTACAGTTAGCAAGCTAAAAATGCGTCTTTGCCTAATGCCTCAATTCACAGAACAGCTCAGTGACGGTTTTTAAGCTAAAAAAAAAAAGGAAATAAAAAACCGACGGATTGACTTTTAAAAGACAGATGCGGATGGCGAGCTGAACAGAAACGCGACTCTGCAGTGCGCATTTTATGATGGATAGTTTTTTTTAAACGTTCACCTGAGACATCATGGCTTTGTAGGTAACTTGATGCTAGTGAGAAAAAAAGCAACGGATTTACTATTTGCAGACACACGCAGATGGCGAGCTTAACATCAACATCACCATCCGACTCGGCAGTGCTCATTTTACGACGGATAGTTTTGTAAACTTTCACCAGAGTCAACATGGCTTCGTGGGTAACTTGATACTAGTGAACGGGGCAAGTGCCGACTGTCTAACTGCCTGGGCTTCCTCCTACCATGCCGCTGTCGTCAGGTGCCCTGTTCAGCTGCGACATTATGTCACCAACAACGAGAGTAAGTTGACTTGTGTGCTTATTTTTATGATTATAGTACACAATAACCATTCAATTTTGAAGTTGAGCCTCCTAATGTGATTTTACATCATATAACCTATGACCCCCTCAGTATGTTTGATTCCTTTTGGCGCATCAATTCGACACGCCCACAGCGTCTGAGGGCTGACAGGTGGCCCTTATTATTCAAGTTTTGAAATCTGATTTTCATGCTTAGCGATTTTGTTTTTTATTCATTCAAATTTGGCCGGCTTGTTAACATTACTCTTCTTTGTAGTGTGTCGTATTTACATGCCATTTTTTGGCTGTGCTTAGTGCCACTTTAACATACTGTAACATCCCCATTTCGGTGTATTGAATTGGATTTTAATTAACCATCATTTCACATTAATCTATTATTAAAACTTTATAACATTATGGTGCCATGTTGCAGATATACGATCCTAGCTATTTTATTGAGTTTGAATTGATCATGATTGAAACTAAATACTGTACTAGACATGTTAGCCCACAGTCTGTTAGAAAATTTGATAGGGCATTCTTTATCAGTATCAGTAGTATCACTCAAATCTCAGTAAACTACAGCAGTCCCCATTTTACATTGGCAACATGTCATCCATTGTCATTGCTATGCTAGTCAGGCATTCAGTACTTGAAGTTTTACTCTGTTTTTTTTAACATATTTGAGAAGCGTGTAGAAGCTCATTGGCCCCAGTCCGACAGTCAACTATTTTCCTGGGGACGGTGAGAAAGAATGTCAAGGTGGTTACTCAACTGTGTGTTTGGAGATGTAATCCATCACCCTGTTTTAGTAACATGAATTGATTATTCTTGCTATTTAGTAATACAACTCTTACAATACGATAGGGAACGCTTGCTGAGCTTTTCTGAAAAGTCACCAGCAGCAAAAGTTGGATTGCAGTGTAATTGAATATGTAAAAGACCTTTTCTTGAAGCATCTCCCCCTGACCTGACTGCTTACTAATGAGGGTATTGATTGCAGTAATACATGCTGATGAAGGCTCAATGGGCCGGGTGGTGCACACTGACATCTGTTAGCATTGCTGCATGATTAAATAAATGTGTGGAAACTCAATCTCGCACATTGGAGAGAGCTCCTACAGAAGGCAGCTTTGCCTTTTCCTTCTAGAGCAGCAAAGTAATACACATACTGTTCGTTGAGAGAAAAAAATAATTTGATCAGGGAAATATTATTTAGTCATATTAGTAACATGAAAGTTATTTTGTTTATCCAGGACAAATACAATTTAGCTTATATGAATGAACATTGTGCATTTAACCAAATTATTTATTCTGCTGGATAATAATAAAGAATACAAAAAATGTTAATAATTTTATCGATTATATGACTTTTTTTTTTCTCTCTTTACTTATAATCTGATAATAGAGAGAAATTGTATAATTAAGATTTGTCTAAATTGTGTGATTACTATTCAGTTATTTTTACTGTGGATCTTGGCACATTTATTCTTTAAAGCCTATACCATCCGTTATCATCTGTAATTATCATCAAAAAGAATAAATCTGTCCTTCTCATGTGGACATAAGATTTTTTTCAATAAATCCACTCAATTTTTAAAAACATTGCAACTTGTCTAAAACTAAATGTAATATAAGATAATATTAACTAAAAAGATAATATTAACTAACATTTGAGATGATGATTATAGTGGTAACCACAAGCCTCCAATGTCCTGTGGACACCTGCGCACACAGAAAATCAGCCGTCACACAATTTCACAAGAGTATTACTGGATGTGCCAGATGTACAGTATGTCAAATTGAGCTTCAAAAACAGCTTCAAAAAAGATGTGTAGATTTACTTGCACTTGCACACTTTCCACATTTCAACACGTTGCAAGTGTCAAGAGAATGTCTGAACCTCATCCAAGAACATTTGCCAAACTGCTAATGATTTCATTGGGAAGAAAAAACAAACAGCTTTTCTGGTGCGCCTGCATGATAGCCATTTGGATGCAATTTCAAGCTATTAATACTTAATTTTCATAATTGTGGGGTGATCTTGGGGTTTGCGGATATTTCACCAGCTGCTGCTCTCAAGACCAGTTCAGAGAGCGAGATAACAATCTGGTTCAAGAGTAGTGCCGTGAAATAAAAGGTCATTTATTTGGCACTTGTATTCTCAAAGTATACAATGAAGACTGACAGCTAAAATGGGGGTGACTAGAGGGCAAGGGATGATGTCACAGCATGCAGTTCAACCAAACCCACTAAAGATTAGAAAGCTTAACTTGACAGATTGAAAGAAAGTATCAAAACAAGTAATTTACAATTTTGAATGCCCATCATGATGCAAAGAAATAAGGATATGTTGTACTTTATGTGTCTAGGTACTGTATATATTTTGTAAATACAAATTAGACAACCTGTCATAAAAAAAGAGGCCACCCAGCATCATGAAGTGCCTTAATGTGGCCTCTTTCATTTTTTGTGAGCTCTCGACTGTTGATATTTAGAACAGGACTGAGGAATTTTGAACTGAATTCACCTTTTTTCATTATAGCTGAAATTGTTTTTTGAATAAGCTAGTAAGTAAATCCATCCATCCATCTATTTTCTGAGCCGCTTCTCCTCACTAGGGACGCGGGAGTGCTGGAGCCTATCCCAGCTGTCATCGGGCAGGAGGCGGGGTACACCCTGAACTGGTTGCCAGCCAATCGCTGGGCACATAGACACAAATTACCATTCGCACTCACAGTCATGCCTACGGGCAATTTAGAGTCTCCAATTAATGCATGTTTTTGGGATGTGGGAGGAAACCGGAGTGCCCGGAGAAAACCCACGCAGGCACGGGGAGAACATGCAAACTCCACACAGGCGGGGACAGGGATTGAACCCCGCCCCTCAGAACTGTGAGGCTGATGCTCGAACCAGTCGGCCACCGTGCCGCCAGTAAGTAAATCAGTTTAAAAAAACCAAAACATTACACATTGTTTTGAAAAAAATAATGAGCTTCACTCTATTTTTTATCTAAGAAAAAAATCCATGAAAAAAATTCATGGATCACAATAATAATTGTATTTTAACATTAAAATATAATTCCGAGAGCCTATGTATAATAAATATTACATGTATGATACAATTCTGACTATAAACTGCAACTTTCACTGGCTTTAAATAACGATGAGCCTTATTTACAGATTTACTGTACATTAATTTTATGTGTCGATTACATTTTTGTATCAAATCCGCGATTGGGATCTGGTTAGTGTTTGAAATGGAGTGTTAGCAGGCCAACATTAGATGACCCCAGATCCAAGAAGGGTTGAAAGAGGTCACTTACTGTGTGTCATGATCTCTGTTTTTGTTGGCTTTGTTTGGATTATATTTAGTTTTGTTCTGTTTTCGTCAGCCCTGTTCCTTGTGTCCAGTAGAGCGACGAACAAATCAGCGGTGATTCGAATTGACTTGCGAGTCTGCCTGAAAAAACAAATCTCGAGTCATAACTTTTGCAAAACGACCCGAAGAACAATATACTGCATACTTTATTCTGAATAGAGCTGTAATGGTGCATTTACATCCATTTTGACTTACTGAGCACAGTTTTACAGCTAGCTACTACCTGATCACATGGATCATCGAGCCATCTCCCTCTCGACGATCATCTCCGCAGAACGAGGCATCTGATGGCCGTGCCCATGGAGCTGCATGAATGTTTATGGAAGACTGCGACCGCAGCAGATGAATTGGATAAAGTTGTGCAAGATTCCTTCAACACATTGTGGCAGATGATTGACAAGAGCTAGCCACCTAACTAGCATCTCAGCTAAATAGTTGGTTAGTGAAGCAGATGTTCCCAGCCAGCGTGGACTTACGCATTTTACGGCACCGATACCGAGGCAAAACCAATTACAGCCACGATACAGCGAGGGATCCTGATTAAAGTAAGCATTTTAAACTAAAAATAAATGTTTTGGCAACAACCTTTTCTGGAAATGTTAAAATGACATACTTCGTAGCTCCTAAAGGGACATAGAAAAAAACCCCAAAAGAAACGTCTACTTGTGAGTGCTAGCTTATTTAACTGCTAGCGGTAGCTTCCTGCATTCGGGTAGCCGTACAGCAGCTTATTTACAACTTGCTTCTAGCGCATGTCAGCTGACAGAATGGCAACAGAAGAGGACTTGCTCTCTTAGTAATATACCTGATAGTGTCATCGACCAACTAAAAGAAGATAAGGTGAGTATAAGTGTAAACTTTCATCACACGAATATAGCAGTATAGGCCATAGAATAGGTGAGCCATATTTGCTAGTGTGTGTGTAAATAAGCTACCACTCACAGGTAGACGTTTCTCATTGTAACGAGAAGGTTTCTCATTCGAAAGAGAAACTTACTCATTCTAATGAGAAACTTTCATTACAATGAGAAACACGTTTCTTTTCTTTTTTTTCCATGTCCCATTAGGCGCTCTGTAAAATACTCTCTTTCTGGTTGTGACAAAATCTGTGACCCATAAAACCTCGACCAGGATGTAACCAGGAGGCTTATAGATAGTTTTCAAATGATCAAACTTGATTTTTTCATTTATTGGACAATGACATCTATTTTGGAATTGTACAAGGAGTAACGATTCAATTGTGATTCGCCAGTCATTTGTTACTGTCAATGCGAATAGCGGATGGGAATTTTGGCGGTGAGAACGAGCCCTAGTGTCTAGCAGTCAGCCCTCTCCAGCCACTCATGTCATGTCCCGGTGTGCCTTATTGTCTCGTCAATTTGTCTGCTGTATGTTTAGTTCCCTGCTTTCTTTCATCTGTGTTGGATCGTTTCTTTGTGTATCTTTTTTTCTTTTGTTTTTCTTTTGGGAGATTCCGCCTGCTCTCTGTCTTGCTTCTCCTGCTTCCATTCATTTGGGTCCATCATGTATTTTGTATTTACTATTTTTCTAGCCAATCAGCTCCCTGCTCTACCATCGTCTCTCAAGCTTTGCCTAGTTCAGTGAGCTTTCTTCCTTGGTTTTGTATAATTTTCATCAATTATTGTGTTTTTGTAACATCATCAGTCCTTTGGATATTCTATGTTGCTTTCTCATCGCTCAGAAATCTGCCTTACGATGCCAGTGAGGTCAGTGATGTGTGACAATGAAATAGAGAAGTATCAGTCAGTAGCCATTGTATGCCAATGTCATGATATTTGATTTTATTATTTTTAAACTCAGTTTTGATGGACAGTGTCAGGGACATATTGCTTTAGAAATATTGTGTTGTCATGGTTTTAGTGTAGTGCACAATGAAACATCATTTGCAGAGGTGTTTTATGTTTTTATAATCAACATAGAAAGGGACAATAAGTACAGAGAGGCAAAAGACCTTGAATTTTTCAGACCACTGTTAGTCTTGAACCACTTACAACTAGTAAGGGCAGCTCAACATTTTCGGGTGCCTGCGTGTTCAGTCAACCATCAAATGTGACCAAGGCAGAAAAGCCACTGTTGCCACCCTGAAGTCCTGCACGTACGTATAAACAGCGGTGCAGACTTTGCAGAAGGACCCAGATGCAAGTGTGGTAAACTGACAAGGACATGTTCTCATTTGTACAAGTCAGCACCTTTCTGCTCGATCTCAACTGCCTCCGCTTATGCAGTAAAATACTATGCAAAAGTAGAGTATGCAATTTCTGTAGAATTTAATTGTTGAAATGTAGAATGTGAGACTTGATGTCAGAATGGTTTGAATCTGTCATGAAATGTGGGAGGAGAAGGTAAATGCGTAATATATCTCTTAATTTGGGATATTTAATGTGAAAATGCGGGAACTTTGGGAATGTGGTAAACAGCCCCCAAGGTGTCAAGAATGAGGTGAGTATTTTTATTTAAGTTGGAATAGCTTGAATCAGTAAAATATACAAAATGGCAACTCCGCACTTCGGTAAATGGAAATGGTCTTTCCACTAGAGGTTTGCTGATGTTAAGTGTGTAAGTAATTCACACTACAGAGAATTAAAAAAATGCCAGGAGTTGGAAGTATTTGTGCGGGTCAAATTCCTCAGTGCCCAGCACTCAGTTCTAAAGTATATTTCTTTAGGGGCCTTGTGTCTGTGAAATTACCTTATTTTACCCAATTCATTATGCATGTCATAAACTGCATTATTGAATATACAAACACAAATTCTTTGCTGTCGGGAATGGAATAAATTGGTTTAAAAGTCTGACGCCATCATCCTCTCAGTGTTAACATGAAATGCACATGGCTATGCATACCAATTGTAGTGGTGCCAGAAGAGGCAAATTTGGTTAGAGCAAAAGTGCATTTAAACTTGACGACCCCCAGTGTAAGTAGCCAACGCAAAGCAATTTGAGGCAAACTCAAACTTGTAGTTCTGTACACAACATTAAATATCAGGAGGATGAATAGAGTTTAGACAGATGTACAAAAATGTGCAAAGTTCTTATTTTGATCAACTATGACTGCTTAAGCTCCTGAAACAGTTTGACATCGACAACATCTAGTCAGCTGTGTGCAGTTTCACAGTTTATTGCCCGCTGGTGCATTTCTTATGCATCTCGGATTAAATCAGTTATCTCTCTTATTGTGAGTGTGCACGTGAGTGAGTGAGAACCACAGGAGATGACAAGTTCCAGTAAGACAGATGTTATCGACATACAGTACGAACAAAACCCACATTCACCACATTAGAAGGCGATATAATGTGTATCATAACCTGACTAATAGCTACCCTTCAGCCATAATAAAATCATTTTAAGAAAACCACAACTACTTTCACTCATCTCACTAAGGGACATTCAGTTTCTGCAAAAATAAAAATTAAAAAAAGCACATTTTCCAAGCATCTGTTTATTACTATGGTAACTAACCTATCACAACATGCTGTGTGTGTACTGCATCTGGCATGGCTTTCTATAACTTCCACTATATTACTGTGATGCCAAGTAACCATAAAACCACACAAGTAGTGATTATATTACCTCACTACTGATTAAGGACTTCAAACACTCTCGATTACAGAAGCAGTCTTCTGCTTTGGTTGCGGAGAAAATAGTAAGGTCCCTAAACAGTTCTGGTTAGGATTGTTGTGGGCTGACTGGAGTTCTACAGTATTAATGTGGTCAAATTAGTCACAGGGATTATATTGTACCTTGAAACGACTATGCGACTTAAGTGTGTTTCTGACAAAAATACTGTAGATGTGGTGTCAAAAAGATTTAATGACTCAATCTTTACAGAGGAAATTACTTTGTTAGACCCATAGAGTGTTGTTGTTTTTTGCAGGAAGATTGAATTGTTAGTCATTCATCCATCCATATTATATACCGATGATCATGTTCAGGGTCACCGGTGAACTAGAGCCTATGTCAGATGACTTCAGGTGGAAGGCAGACTACAACTTGGACTGGTCACCAGTCAATCACAAGGCACATAATGGAATATTACATTTACACGGTCACAAAGAGGGAATTTCTGCACACTGCGTGTGCAGAAATCAGGCAAGTAAACCACTACACAGTTAGTGACCCAATTTTATTACTTTTTCAATCACGGTAAATTTGTTATCACGTTTATTTTCTGCAATCAATACAAATTGAGACAACGGGCACTATTTCCATGACTGCCAAAAATATTGTGCAAAGTGTAGTGTAACTGTGCGGATGTGGGTAATTTCACAGACCAGCGCTGGTCTGCAGTGCTTTGGGAGTGATCACAGCCGACTGCAATCATATCCAACCCAAGTGGTTCCTCTCAGTACAGTTCTCAATATGGTAATCCCTCCTCCATCGCTGGGGTTACATTCCAGACCACACTCACAATAAGTAAAAACCATGATAAACCCTATTTAAATACACCCTATGCTTGGTTGAATAGCATTCAAGGCATTACATTTTTGAAAAGATCTTGAAACATACTTTTAAAACAATATTAACACATTTAAACACATAAAATATACTGAGAGAGAGCAAGAGGAAGAGATAACACAAAATAATTGTACAAACAGCACAAAAAGGAGTCACAACTGTAATAACACAAAAAAGTCCGATCAGATCCGAAATACAGTGGCGATTACGGTAATAATAATAATAATAATAATAATAATAATAATGCGTTCTATGAATGAATTTCTGCAATGATTCTGGTCTGGTGCCAGCTGTCCACACATTTTTGAAAGGATTAAGTCTGACATCCACCACACATTCGCAGAGCTCACATATTTTCTACATGTGCCCCAATCAAATTCACCCAGATCGCGTTAGACCAGTGGTCTACCTACTGCACCAGTACTGAGCATTCGTAAGTTTAGACTGACTTTCTGCCACCAAATTGTCATTTTGCCAGGCGCATGTCAAAGGACACACCCTCGATGCGCCTGAACGCCCAGTTTAGCGTAGACTAGTCTGCCAAACACGTGTAGCAAGCCTTGTGCTTGCACGAAAACCAGGATACACTGGCATTTGCACCCCGCCGTAGATGCGCCGTTGACGTAAATAGTCTCCCATGGCTTTTTTAACCATATCCTGCCCACACACACTCAAAGCGAGCGCCCATACAGTAGATTCTATTGGATTGGCAATTGTGGATGCATCATTTCATCACCAAGCCACCAAATTACAGTTGTGAATTTGGGTAGCGGTGTTGCGCTTGACATCATCAAATACAAAAACACCTTACTTCCATGTCGTCAATTTATCCAAACATTATTGTAACACACTTAATAGATGGTGGTATACGAATATTTAAGTAACTTTTTCATAACATGTCCCCTTTAAATTCTATTGCATCAGCCAGCAGAAAACACGAGGTACTGTATGTGAAACATGTGCAAAGCATTTGCAAAATTAGAAATATATTATTAAATAATAGCGGCTGTCTGGTGCTCTGCCAGGATTTTGAGTCCTGTTTAATGGCACACGGCTTCATGGTTTAAATTAGTTTACCCCGAGCTTGAAATGAAAGAAACTAGCTCTAGGCAACAAAAAAACTGCATTTGTCACTTAATAAAAAATACATATTGGAGGTTTTTCTGTTGTGTGTTAGTGGTCTTAAAGTGCATCCATTTTAAGTGTGAATATAAGGTACCAGCGACAGATACCAAGATCCCAGTAACACATTATTACTCTTGCGGAAGAACAAGGAAACCATGAAACTTTTAAGATCCAGCATGGTCATAAGATTTTCCTGTTCCAGCACATTACATGCACACAATCTCTAGGAATTCAATATGTATTAGCCGTATAAAGTATAATGTGATCAGAAAACGTGCTTTTTCTTATCATTTATTTCAATACTTCTGTTAATTATGACAATATGTTGAGAGAGTAAGCGATTATCAAAATAAAGCAGTGAAAATTAAAACCTGCTTCTGAATTTTTTTTATTACAAATATGCATTATCAATGCATGTGTCTTACTACTGTCATCATTATTTCAACAATATGCTTGACCATGACCATACTGATTCAATTTGATTAAAGAAAAATTTACGGCCAAAGACACATTTAGGGGCATTTTTTAAAAGATTGTAATCGTAACAGTAAATAACAGTTTTTTGCCAACAATGTTAGTAAATTATAAGTAAAGTAGTAAAAGTAAATTAACTACATTTTGAAGTTACATAGCACAGACCTTTATGGCTTCTCTACAGGACAAACATTATTTGTGATGGAATTGTATCCACTAAACAAAGAAAATAAAAAAGGTAGTTCATCCACAATTTCAGGATAAACAACTTCTGTCAAGGGTGTGGCCCTTTCAGGCTGCAGCCATGCACCTGGCCTTCTCCTCTGCTTTTAATGAAGGCCATTTATTCACTACAGATGGTATCACATACCGTAACCTCGATGAAAGCTTCTGGAAATTTAAAGAAAAAAAGGTTTGTCCGTTTGGTTGCAATAGGAGCAGCTTGGCAGCAGCTGCTATTGCTGTTTGCTATATAACGTAAATCAAATATAGTACCCAGTCAAATATTTAGGAATAAATAGTGATTGTGATACAAAAATTGACATAAAAGTTCCAAAACAAATCGAAAGACTTACGTGTTGTTCTTTGGCTATGGCTTGAGTGTAATTCAATATTTACATTGTTGGTGATTAAGCTATTGCATTTTAAAATCATTTAGTTGATAACGGCTATTTTCGATAGTTGTCAAGTCATTTACTGCTTGGCCACAACACATTTTTCCACTTTCTGCTGTGCAGCGGTGGCTACAGCCTCTGCAAGTGGATCAAAGGCTCTTCATACACCATTAACCAGGAAAAGTTGCCATAACGACTAGAGGCTGCTGCCAATTTTAACACCCTTGCTGAAATCTCCGGCATATTTGTATTGCTGATAAAGCTGATAAAATCCTTTACTCTAAGTGTAAATGTACCCAAACATTTTCTGGTTCGTACATGAAGCATTTTCATAAAGTATAATGAAGTACAGCAAAACCTTTTTTTTTTACAGTTATTAAAATGATTACAATCAAATGCGGATATTTACTGTAACCCAATTACAATGGGAACTAGAAAATTCCATGGGCCAGCTGATTTGTTTGTGAAGGCTTGATGGAGCGTTGGGCTTGCCCTGCAAAACTATTTCAACCTTTGTTGTCATCCATCCATCCATACCTTTGCTATACCGCTTGTCCTTATTAGATCATAATCGGCCGATTAGCGTGAAAAATACATTATCGATGCTTGTCTATCAATACCTTTCATCGGTGATCACAAAAAGCGATCCCTCACTGCTTTTCCTTTGCAGCCTACACAGAATGTGTGCAGTGTAGCATTGGATTTTACTGTAAAACTAAATGCACAACAAAAATAATTACCCTCATTTGATATGAAAATACAAGACACATCGTTTTACAAATTTCCAACTTATGCCAACCGTCAATGGAAAACCCTATTGATAGGCTAGCTCACGTTAGCAGTTGATCACGGGAGGGACTTACCTTCAGATATTGAATATTCACACACAAACGCTGTAGGAACACATACAGTCAGGTAAGAGAACAATATTCATGGGCAGATATTATTCCTAATATGTGAAAAAGATTTTTTATTTTAATTATGAAGCGAATTTCTTCTTTTTTTTTTTACCTTACAGAATAGGAGTGTGGTGTATGCATCACACCACATTTCCCCGAAGAGGCCAAGGCACACACACAGCAAGAACAGCAGATACAGTCATTGACTGTATAAAAAGAGACTTTACAGATAATAGACATAATGTTCACCTTATCCTGGTGGAGTGTTTTGTGTGTCCCAGTGAATAGAGCAGCTAAGTTGTCATCCGGTGGACAAGAGGGTAGCCGTCCCCCCAGCCTCCGGATAGGTGTCCTGACTGTTGTTTGTGCCTATGCACTAAACAGCAGTTAAGAGTACCCACCCTTTTTCTGGAGTCCTTGGAGAGGGTGCTGGAGAGCACTCCAACTGGGGATTCCATCGTTCGGATGGGGGACCTCAATGCTCACATGGGCAATGACAGTGAGATGTGGAAGAACGTGATAGGGAGGAACACCCCCTCCGATCAGAACCCGAGCGGAGTCCTGTTATTGGACTTCTGTGCTCATCACGGATTGTCCATAACGAACCACATGTTCAAGCATAAGGGTGACACCAGGACACCCTTGGGCACAGTTCAATGATCAACTTTGTGCTCGTGTCATCTGACTTGTGGCAGCGTGACTTGGACACTCGGGTAAAGAGAGGGGCAGAGCTTTTCAACTGATCACAACCTGGTGGTGTGTCAGCTACGATGGTGGCGGAAGATGCCGGTCTGACTTGGCAGGCCCAAACATATTGTGACGGTCTGCTGGGAACTTCTGGCAGAATTCCGTCAGAAGGAGTTTCAACTCCCACCTCCGACAGAATTTTGCTCATGTTCCAGGAGTGGCGGGGGACATTGAGTCCGAGTGGACCATGTTGCGCGAAAGATGGGGTAGACCCTGGACTGGTCGCCAGCCAATTGCAGAGCACATATCGACAAATACCACACCCATTTGTTCTCAATGAAAAGGAAAGTCTTTCAATTGTCTAATTTCAAATGAGTGCAGAAGGTAAATGTGTAAATAAATAAATAAATAAAATCTGAATTTGGGGCTTTTATTTTGAAAATCTTGTTACTGGGAATAGTTCACATGATGGCTCCAATGAGCTGACCAGATTGGTCAAGGACTGTGCAAATTGGAGCTAAACAATATCTTAGTTTGGGGCTCTTTTTCCTTTTTTCTTTTTTTTTTTAATCTTATTGAAAATTCAGAATGGAAATGGGCTGAACAGATTGAAGTTGGAATAACTTGAATCGCTCAAGAAATGTGGTAATTACAGGTAAAAAAAAATATATATATATATTTTAAGTATAATTTAGGGATTTTATTTTTAAAAGTTAAACATTTTAGTTAAATTGCAGGTACATATGTAGACATTTTCATTTTGGGCTTTTATTTTCGAAAAATGTGGAATTTGGGGAATAAGATGAAAAGTTTGAAGTTTGGTTTGAATTGAATGAATCTTTCTCTCTCTCTCTCTCTCTCTCGCTCTCTCTCAGGAGCTACGATATACTGTACTTGACTGAGCTAGTTGATTTTTGAGCTGAAATGGTTTCCATCCACTGATTTGGTGCTTCTGGATGTCATTGGGTGTAAGGGCACTTCGAGGTCCTACCAGACACGCAAACACGCATGCGTGCACACACACGCACACACACACACACACACACACTTGACAGGGGAATTGGTTAAATGAAAGACAAGTGCTGTGTCAACTCAAATCACGGTTTCCCAGCAGACGAATCACACTTGCATGTTGTTCACTTTCACCCAGGATTAGCAAATCATACAAACGTGTTCTAATTAAACTCGGACAGAACCAACTGCAAAGATGCAAATACATTTTTCCAAGTCAGACTTCATGCTGCATATAAAGACATAAAAATGTGTGTTTCAAGATTTCATTATAGGACATCGCAGAAAGAAAATGTAAATAATGCACGATGCAAGCATGAAACAATGTTGTAGCTAACTGAATGGTGATGTCTCTCGTGTCCCCCCTTGAGCACTTGGCCTGGAGGCTAATCTTGAACCTTAGAGAAGGCATCTGTTGAATATCGGACTGCAACCTGCTGCGAAAGACCTCCAGAGTTGATAGCTAAGAAACATAAAACAGGTGCATGCAACACGCACGAATGCATGCACGCACACACACACATGCACACAGAGGAAATGGACCCCAGATTTTGACAGAGTCTGAAAAAGGAGATTTCTCCAAGTACTGCTAAGTATCAATGCATCTCTTTCTAAACGCTAACACACATGTGCAAAGGTGTGCAGTTGGTATCATTTGAACGACTGACTATCTGCTTGAGGTAAAGTTAAAAAAAAAAAAGTTTTGTTGTTGTTGTTGCTGTCAACTACTTGCAAAAGAATGTTTTTTTGTAGCAGTGGCTAAAATGTATTTTGACCATTTTGCATTACTCGTCTTCTCTCAGTCTTGTGCCTAAAGTTTAGTAGTGACTCAAATCGTATGTAAAAATACAATATCAAATGTCAAAGTTAACAACATACTCTTGATTCCTGTTAATTCACAAAACATCCCTCCATCCATTTCCAACACCACTTATCCTGGTTAGGGTCGTGGGGCGCTGCGGCCTATCCCAGCTGACTTCGGGCAAAAGGCGGACTACAGGGCACATATACACACGTACAACCATTCACAAAACATTTTATTTTCAGCATTCATCAAAATCATATTAATTGTCACACTGAAAAACCTTTTTTGGGCTAGATTAACTCATAAGATGCTCTATTAATTCTATATTACCAAACAGACAGCCACAGTGAGCCATTTCTCTTCTCCCCCTGAATGAGCAAATGTACTGTAAGTTATAACAGATATAAAGAATGGTGATTTGTGGGCACGGTAGCTGACTGGCTATGCGGAGCAAGACGCTGACGACCGGTGATATGGCGTAAATGCTCGTCTTAAACCAGGATATGTGGCACATTTCTTAACTTCGACCGGTCAAAACCAACACACTAATAGCAATACCGGTCCTCATTTTTACTATACTTAGTCGTATGTCACTGTTTATGTTGTTAGGTAGGAGTTAGCTGACATTTTCCAAGCTATGGGAAACAATTCAGGTCGTCAGGCAGTACCACTGTCCTCTGTTTGAATTGGAATGAGAGAAGGTAGTTGTCGTGTCATGTACAGTACATGTGATAATATTATGGCTAAGGTGCTACAGAATAGTTTAGTAACTGGAATAGGCATTTCTAGCCCATTTTTGGGGGTGCTGATTAAACACCCCTAAACCTCTGATCCTAGAATCACCCCTGCTTGTAAGCATGATAATATACTGTACTATAGATTAGTAATCAAATGCATTCCATTAATATTGACAATCATGACACAGGGTATTCCTATTTACATTTACCATGATGACCACCGACACTATTAAAGGAATCACATTTGGTGACATGTTCTGAACCTCAGACCTGTAACTTCTCATCTATCGCTCTAATACTGAACATTATTACAAACAATATTTGCTGACTTTTATTTCCACAAAGAAATAAAGTGAACACTCATTTTCACCATTATAAACTACCAGTTTTGTATTTCTAAGACGTTTAAAACTAAAATGTAATCATGTTGAAGAAATGAGCTCCAAGGAAATGGCATGACAAAAGGTTTGTTGAACGTGAAAGGCAGCATCACCAGGTATTTGTTTGCATTCCCACATCATGTTTATATCCATGCGTGCCACGCAGCTACTTCCCTGTATGCTGTCCACCACAGTGTGAAAAATGAATCATTCTATTTGAGAGAGTTCGAGAGAAGCATTTCTGCCCCACAGTTCTGCGGTTCGGGTTTCAAATCTCAGGTTTTTCTCTGTAAAATGTTCATGCACTTGCGTGAGTTTTCTCTGGGTACCCCACCTTCCTCCAACATTCCAGAAGACATTGAAGACTCTGAATTGTGCAGGTGTGAATCTGAGTGTGAGTAGCTGTTTGTCTAAACTATGTGTCTGGCGATTGGCTGGTGACCAGTCCAAGGTGAATCCCGCCTCTCACCCAAAGTCAGCTGTGGGATAGGCTTCAGCTCACCCGTAAGGCGGCGACCGTAATGAGAATAATTCCTGTAGAAAATGGATGTTAAATTCAGAAAATCCAAAGCACTTACCAACCCATGTTCTTTAACTGAAAAAAATATATATTAGAAATTTTAAAAAAATAATAAAATAAATGCGCATGAGTATTCACTTGCTTTAGTCTCACTCCGTCTTGTTGTCAGCAATTGCAGCCTCAGGTCTTCTTCAGTACGCAGGCCTGAACTCACTCGTGGCTATAATTATCAATATTTTGTTGAAGTAACAAAAACAATCCACAGAATATATTGACAGTGATTGATTGCTGCAAATTATTGGACCAACCCACCATTGTTTTTTGTTACAGTTCATTTCAAATCATAAAAACAGTGTAAAAACAAATACGCTCATTATAACTTTGAAAAAATGAAATCGGAGTGAAGTGGCTGCATTTATTTGTATTCAGACACGTGATTATTCCACGTTAATTTTTTTTTCATTGTGATATACAGTACAATATATGTCTATATATATCTATATATCTATTCTGGTGAAATTTACTTTACCGCTTGTAACGTTATTACTTTAGTCTCATACCATTACTGTACAAGTTTTTAGTTGAAATTTTTTTTACCCGAGCATTATTATTTTCCTCATAATTGTAGGTTATTGCTGGTTAGCACAGCTGGCTCAAGTACTGAGGACCGGGGGTTCAAATCCGGCCTCGCCTGTGTAAAGTTTGCATGTTCTCCCCGGGCCTGCGTGGGTTTTCTCCGGGTTCTCGGATTTTCTCCCACATCCCCAAAAAATGCATGGTAGGTTAATTGAAGTCTCTAAATTAACCGTAAGTGTGAATGTGAGTGCAAATGGTTGTTTGTTTATATGTGCCCTACGATTGGCTGGCAACCAGTCCAGTGTGTACCCCGCCTCTCACCCGAAGATAATTGGGATAGGCTCCGGTACGCCCGCGACCCAAGTGAGGATAAGCGGTCTGGAAAATGGATGGATGGATGGATGTTTTTTTCCAGTGTGGCAGATAAACAGACATACACCTACACGTTTTAAGCAGTAAATGTTTACACACTTCGTGTTGCCACTGCTGTGTTTCAGCTGCTTGCATTGGAACTTCTGACATGAAGTTGCATCTGCTGACAGTTTGGGAGGTTTGCTCTTTTTCATTCAGCACGAAGCAGATGGATTTTGCTTGGCATAGCAAGCGAGGTAGTAGACAAGTTTTGCACAAAGCAACTTCAAAAGAAGAGAAAAAGTTGAAAGAAAAACTGGAGAAAAAAAGCAATCATTTGCGGTGGCATGAAAAACAGTATGATGTTGGGCACCATCTAAACTAAACTAAGCATCGCAAAAAGAAATGGCAACTGTTCTTTTTCCTCAGGTGAACCATGTCTGAACAAGAATAAATCTTCCTTAACTACCAGTCTAGAACAACACAGCTGCAATAGCAAAAGGCAGCCAGTCCATTCCTGGCATGTCCAGGTCCGGGGGGGGCAAGAGAAGTGACCCTCACACAGAGCAAATAAACTTGATTTAGTGCTGCTTCGTCGCTTGCACCACACTTTATAAAACTGTCCCGGGCAGAGTTATGGCACCAGGTAATGCGTCCATAGACACACAACAAACACAGATGCATTCATAGACAACCATCCCCCAACACACACACGCACACACACAAACACATTCAGGCATACAGATACAAACAGATCCAATGATAGATGCAGTGTCTCAATAGGAGGCTGATTGTCTCTGAAAATATTTTTATATGATGTGCACACGATCTCTCCTTCTAAGGCAAAGAAAATGATGCTCATGAAAAGATACTCATCGTGGCCATTCCACACATTACAATTTATAGAGGTATTTTTTTAATGTTCACGACTTTTCTGTAAATGTGTTTCACAAGTTTGCTCTTTGTTATTTTTTTTTTTTGCTGAAACCACAGAAGAGTACAGGCTACCAGTTTCAAGTTTTTAAGCTTCAAGCTTAGGATGGCAAACAGGATAAATATGATAATGACCATTAAGCCAAAAATAAAGCTAGGATCTGGTTTGTCCTGGCCGCTTAAAACTATACTGCATGGCTAAAGGGACAAGAAGTCAACAAGTCAATCAAAGATATATGCAATATATACCACAAAGTCAGCTGTAACAGCTTATGTGGAGACTCACCTACAAAGCACAATCAAAAAGTGGTGACTGCATACGTTCTTATTTATATTTTCAGCAGTTAACTCATTTATGAACATACATATATATATATAAGTACATATAGTATATACCTTGAAGCAATCCTCCCTCTCATCTACTTCTGTGTTTGTGCCACCTACAGCACGCATCATCTAAGTGGGAGTAATTTAGTTTCTGTTAAGCGGGTTTTGACAGGTAAGAATATAATAAAGTTACTTAAGTCAGTGGCCTCTATTTTCATAGACAGCGCATCTGTCGCAGTGTGCTAACGCCAAGTGCAAGCGCAAGGCTGCGCGTGTTTGCGAATTTGGCAGATCAGTCTGCGCTAAGCTGGGTGTTACGATGCATTGAGGCTGTGTCCTTGGACATGTTCCTGGTGGAGTGACAATTTAGCGGCAGAAAGTCGCCTGCTCAGACCACGTCGAAATCGTGGCGCAGGGTCCACCGCTGGCCTAACGCGAATTTGGTGAATTTGATAGGGGCGCAAAGAGACAGATTCTGACCTTTGTGTACATATTTAAGTAAGTCGCCAGCAGTTATCACCAGCTCATTCTGTATTTAATAAGGGTACCCCCTCACATTGTCTGTTGCCACACAGGCCAAGAGCAGTGACAATCCTCCACTCATGGACAGATTGCTGCGATTATGCATTGTCCTCTTCCACACAGAGATGTCTCCATCGAGACTCTCATTGCACCACATTTAAAGGGAATGAGATGAGCTGTTTTGTTTGGCGGCAAACAGAGGCTGCAGAACCAGGGAGCCACTTTTTGCCCAAAGTGCCCCTTTTTTACCCTAAGCGCCGCTCTGTGTGCAGCAAAAAAGTGCCATCGGAACAAAAGTGGTCTCGGAGGAAAATGTTCGATCAGCAAGCCCTCACAACCACCCCCCTCCCCGAGTCAATAATTGGTTTTAGGACCGAAAACATTCGATCAGCACCCCCTCCATCCATGTCCACGATTGGTTTCAGAGGGGCAAAAAGTGCCCCAAAAGTACTGTCAACTAAAATAGGACCCACTGTCTTTACAATTAATAAAGGTTTTATTATGGCAACAATTTAAATTAAAAAAAATTGATAGGATAATAAATATAGCTATAGGGATCTCATTTGATGCATGTCCCGTAACACACGGAAAATTAGCAGGGACACATGAAGCATATTCGATCTGTGTCCGTAGATGCGTGGTTTAAACACCCACTGCACGTAGGTGTATGTTTGTCGATGAAGAGCTTCAACACAGCGAATCAAAAGTACAAATCCTGTCTTGGTGCTAGCCGATCAGAGGCAGAGTAGGGAGAGTTATTGTTCCATAAATACAATGGATATGGGAGTGTTTTTCTGGGCTCAATCATTTTTTTCATTGTTGTGGTAACACCTGTCACGCCGCTCACGATGCAGAAAGCCGCTGGCAGAACGACGTTTGCTCCGTAGATGCACACAACTGGAAAACTTTAGGAAAGGTTAATTGTTTATTACATTCGCTAGCCTGCGAGCTAACGAGAAAGCAAGCTAAGGGCTGGGGTGGAGCTAAAAAGCTCACACGACTGCAGCGACATCATTAAAACGTCACCGCTCGGAGTTGTGTGTGTGTTCCCCACAAAACACACACACAGACACACACACACACGTATGGGAAAGTTAACTGTTTATAAACCATAACCACACTGGCACATGTTATCAATATTCAGGCAGGAGTTGACTTCAGCGAACATATTTTCAGGGTCATTTGATTGAGCATGATTGAGCTTGAGGGTGGGCTTTATTTATATATATATATATATATATATATATATATATATATATATATATATATATATATATATATATATATATATATACTTTATTCAACCAAATATTACTGGGAGATTAAATCTCTTTTTCAAAAGCTAAGAGAGCAGAAATTATACAGGCAGCAGAAATTTTACAGTACATACCACGACTAAATTCATACAAAATAAAAAAATATCTGATTTAAAAACAGTGACAAAGCCCAAACCGTTATCGAGCTAAGGCACATATTTTACAATTGAAAATCTCACGGCACACCAACAAACAAAAATGTCACAAAAAGTGGATACATTAATTACTGTATGTACTTCCTGCCATCTAATAGAAGAGCATTTATTTGTTCTGTCTGTCATTATGCCTCACTGGCATGAATAGATGAACAAAGATACATTATTTCTTGAAAATAAATAATTTTTTGAGCAATTACATAACATTTCATAATTTCCCACGGCACACCTGAAGAGCGCTCACAGCACGCTAATGTGCCCAGGCACACTGGTTGAGAATCAATGCTTTAGTGGGTTAATACCTATGTGCCCAAATTTTAATATTTAAGTGCAATTTTTGCAAACGGAGCCTGTCTGATTTACAGTATACGTATATAATTTTAAAAATTTGCTATCGTGGCATGCTGAAAAATAATATATTGAGAGAGCGCATGAGCAATGGAAAACACAAAAGTATTGTACAAATTTTACAAATGAAAATCTGCAAAATAGCAGGACCGCGAAGCAACAACCGTCATATAGCAGAGGATTACTGTATCTGCATTCCATGATAAGTTGCAGGGACTCATTGTTCTAGGGCTGGGACTCATTATTTCCAGACATGTGCATTGTGGGACTCACATCGTCTCAATTGTAAAATGATCTATTTAGATATAAAATCCATCCATCCATCCATTGTCTGAGCCGCTTATCCTCACAAGGGTTGCGGGAGTACTGGAGCCTATCCCAGCTATCATCGGGCAGGAGGCGGGATACACCCTGAACTGGTTGCCAGCCAATCGCAGTAGCTATAAAATAAATACCTAAAATGTAAAATTACAATACGTGGAAGGTAGAGGCTAGTTCTATTTCTGTATTATAAAATGTGCTACCGTATATGTGTTATACAGTGACACATGGTGGCATTTTTCAGTATTCAGCTTGTTTTCACATACACTATGTCAATATTTCTCATCCCAATATGCATATCACAATGGATGAGGTTAACTAATCAAAGTAAAAAAAAAAAAAAAAAAAAAAAAGGAAGTAAACCAGCAAACCCTGGTACATTTTCATTTACGTTATCAATTGGTTGAAAATGAACACGTCAAGGCGGCACGGTGGCCGACTGGTTAGAGCGTCAGCCTCACAGTTCTGAGGAACCGGGTTCAATCCCCGGCCCCGCCTGTGTGGAAGTTTGCATGTTCTCCCCGTGCCTGCATGGGTTTTCTCCGGGCACTCCGGTTTCCTCCCACATCCCAAAAACATGCATTCATTGGAGACTCTAAATTGCCCGTAGGTGTGACTGTGACTGTGAGTGCACATGGTTGTTTGTTTGTATGTGCCCTGCGATTGGCTGGCAACCAGTTCAGGGTGTACCCCGCCTCCTGCCCGATGACAGCTGGGATAGGCTCCAGCACGCCCGCGACCCTACTGAGGAGAAGTGGCTCAGAAAATGGATGGATGGATGAACACGTCAAGACGGCACGGTGGGCGACTGGTTAGAGCGTCAGCCTCACAGTTCTGAGGAACCGGGTTCAATCCCCGGCCCCGCCTGTGTGGAGTTTGCATGTTCTCCCCGTGCCTGCATGGGTTTTCTCCGGGCACTCCGGTTTCCTCCCACATCCCAAAAACATGCATGAATTGGACACTCTAAATTGCCCGTAGGCATGACTGTGAGTGCGAATGGTTGTTTGTTCCTATGTGCCCTGCGATTGGCTGGCAACCAGTTCAGGGTGTACCCCGCCTCCTGCCCGATGACAGCTGGGATAGGACTCCAGCACCCCCGCGACCCTAGTGAGGAGAAGAGGCTCAGAAAATGGATGGATGGATGGATGAACACGTCAAGGTCGCCTTAACAGTCTCAACTTGTTGCAAATGCTAACACTGGTAGCACTATAAGGTGGGAAAGTGACAACAATTCTAAGGGCCCAGGAGCCCAAGTTACTTAAAACTGATTTTCTTTTTTCTTTTTTTTTTAGAATTGACATGGAGGGGTGAAAGTGATATATATTTATATATCTATATGTTTTTTTCAAATCACGGTTTTTATTCATTTATTTTATTTTTTTTATTTACAAAAAAGTAGAAAACATACATCCATCCATTATCTGTACTGCTTTTCCCCACTAGGGTCGCGGGCGTGCTGGAGCCTCTCCCAGCTATCTTCGGGCGAGAGGCGGGATACACCCTGAACTGGTCGCCAGCCAATTGCAGGGCTGAAAACATACAGTCAAACAAAAATCCTTGCCATGTTACCAGGTTGATGTGGTGTCAGCAAGTATGTTTTTATATTTCCATGACAAAACAACATGATCACCAAAATTACATCATAACATACTATGCGTACTGAATGCAGTCTGTGAGGTTGTTTCAGTGCAGTGCATCGAAATGTGTAATTTGCAAGGTGGATGCCTTTTCGTAAGAGGATAAGCAGAACCTTCCTTTAAATCACCCACCCCTGCCACACATTCGTCTCGTCCCTCCAACCCTTTGCCGTGTTTGATTGCTGATGCTGAGCAGATGTGTTGTGTTTTATCTTGTCATGACAGAGCTACTGAAGGAACCCCTTAGGAGTAAGAGGTTTAGTCTCAATGTCATTACTGCTGGATACGTAAGTATAGGCAGAATCTGCATGGAATGGAAACATTATATAGGACTGTAAGATTCTGATAAGAACTTTCAAATTGTGCAAATTTGATGTTGTGAAGATAGGTCTTGGATTCCAAATTACAATAGACTGAATTTTATAAATTACATTGGAATGTGCACGTAAGCCCACACATCAGGCAAATTCCACTCAGCAAGATCTGTGCTTAGATTCAAGTCCAAAACTCTGGATTGGAAGGGATGAGGAGACACTCTCGCCAGATGATCCACTGTCCCGCTGCATGAGATAATAATTTAACCGAAAACGGGTACCTGATCGGTTGGACTGGTATGAGACAGTTGCCTGACTTCGGTGCAGGCCGTGTGGGTTCAGTTCATCTATCTCTCTATGTGCACTTGAGATTGACTGCTGACCAGTTTTGAGTTTAGTCTGTCTTTCGCCTGAAGGCAGCTAGGATAGGCTTCAGGTCCCCGTGACCCTGAACAGGTTAAGCAGCATAGAAAATGGATGGATGGATGTTGCCCTAACCCTATGCTCACCAATACTTGCCAGACTGCGATTACAGCATCAATACTGTACAGTACTGCAAATTATAAAGGGAAGACATAATCATCTTTACCCCTCCTTGAGCCGTCACCTTATTGTAGTGGAGGGGTTTGTGTGTCCCAATGATCCTAAGAGCTAAGTTGTCTGGGGCTTTATGCTCCTGGCAGGGTCACCGATGACAAACAGGTCCGAGGTGGAGGACCAGACAAAGCACGGCTACAAAGACCCCTATGACGAGAAAAATTGCACCGAGCAGGTGTGGGTAGGGGGGGAAGCAGTGCAGCTTCAACACTCTGTATAGTGGGGATGGTGGAACGACCTAGACTCGGGACGTTGTGAATTGGTGGGGAGAATACTTCGAATTGGTGGGGAGAATACTTCGAAGACCTCCTCAATTCCACCCATTTACCACTCCAGTGTACAATGATGGCTACACCCCGAAAATGCGTCTTCGCTCGATGCCTCAATTTACAGAACAGCTCGGTGATGTATTATTAAGCTCCCAAAAAATGAGGGGAAAAAAAAGCGATGGATTGACTGTTTAAAGACACACGCAGATGGCATACTGAACATCAAACACCACCAGCCAACTCTGCAGTGTGCATTTTACGACATGGCTTAGTGCAGGGGTGTCAAACTCATTTATGTCACGGACCACATCATAGTTATGGTTCCACTCGGAGGGCCGTTATGGCTGCAAACCCATATGAATGTATGATTGCCCCATATTATTACATATACACAAATTAATGGACAATTACTTTTGAAATCAAAAGTCAGTAAAAACTGTTCAACTACAGTATGAATAAATGTTATTTTAAAAGTGGGGTTGGTAACAAAAAATGCTTGCAATATCTCAATATTTTTAAAAGTGAAGCCAATTTGGAATTTGGTATTTTAGCAAGAAACACAAAGTCGATGCATACTCGCGGGCTACATAAAATGACGTGGCGGGCCGGATTTGGCCCCAGGGGCCACCAGTTTGACACCTGTGGTTTAGTGGGTAACTTGATATTAGTGAACGGGGCAGTGGCGACTGTCTAACTACCTGGGCTTCCTCCTACCGTCCTGCTGTCATCAGGTGCCATGTTCGGCTGTGATATGTCACCAACAACGAGGGTAAATTGAGTTGTGTGCTTATTTTGATGATTATAGGCCACAATAACCATTCCATTTTTAAATTGAGTCTCCTAATGTGATTTTACATCGTATAAACTATCATCGTCAGTATGTTTGATTCCTTTTGGTGCAGCCATTTGACATGCCCACAGCGTCTGAGAGCTGAGGTGGTCCTTATTATTAAGTTTTGAATCCTGATTTTATATACTTTGCAATTTTTTTAATCCATTCAAATTTGGAAGGCTTGTTAACATTACTCTTCTTTGTGGTGCGCCGAATTTACGTGCCATTTTTTTGGGCCTGCTTAGTGCCACTTTAAGGATGAAAAAATGAGAATCACAACAGCTAGAAAGTAGAGAAAATAAAAAAGACCACCAAGTGGGAGATGGTGGTGATGCGCAGTAGGCCACAGACCATTTCTCTCTACTCATCATTTCTGGCTGATTCCTGACCATTTTTGCGTTTTCCCAGTGTCCTCGTCTTGAGTGGTGTCATGAGTCGTACTGTATCTGCAGCCTACAGAAGTTGCTCAGGCAGTGCAACTCCCTCCAGGATGAACCCTACTGATGTTGTGTTGACGCAACGCCACCGTGACGATGTGGGAATATTTTGGATTAAAGCCAGGTGAACGTTACCATCCCGCTAACACCAACAAGCTGGTATGTCGTATTTGTATGAAGTCGCAACAAGGACAACACAATTTAAAACCTCAAAATGACAAAATCCATTTTAAACACAACCATCCCACCCAATTTCTTTAGCTGGGAACACGGTGGGACATTTCCCGTTTCCCATCAGCTTGCAATTATGGAACCCTTTGCCCAACAATGCAAATACAAAAATGACAGCATATATGGTGCACATATGCTCAAATTATATAAAGTATAGCGTTACACACTATTGTAAGAGAAATATCCTTTGAACATGTTGACAAACCAGCGTTTAAAGAAAGGCTGCAGACTTTTGAAAAGTACTACAAACCAAAATCAAAACAGCTTGCTTTGATCTACTTATTGTGTTGTTATTAATGTTGCTACTTGGCACTTTTTCTTAACCAAGTGGAAACTTGATTGGCAGTTTATTGCCGGTTAAGGCATTAATCACTGTTACCTCTGTGCCAAATGTTTAATATTTGTTTAAGTGCAATTTTTGTGAACAGAGCCTGAGTCTGTTTTATTTATATTTTTTATCCAAGATATTTTATTTATAGTGCTACATTACAATGTTAATTATTCTTAGAAGTAGAATTAAAAATAAATTCCTCTTAAAAAGGATGTACTTGCATTATTATGCTCTAATATCATTATATCAGTGGCATAAAAAAACGATACCATTGTTTGTCGTAATAGTTTTTGGGAAATTGCCCTGCAATTGGCTGACAACCAGTTCAGGGTGTATCCCGCCGCCTGCCCGAAGATAGCTGGGATAGGCTCCAGGTCTCCCGTGACCCTTGTGAGGATAAGCGGCTCAGAAAATGGATGGATGGATGTTTATACTGAAGCAAATCACACGGTTTTGATATGTAGTCAAGTCTTCAACAGACTTTTGCCATACTGAAAATAGGTCTTTTCAGATTTGTATTTTCCTTCTACAACCCCAATTCCAATGAAGTTGGGACATTGTGTTAAACACAAATAAAAACAGAATACAATGATTTGCAAGTCATGTTCAACCTATATTTAATTGAATACACTACAAAGATAAGGTATTTAATGTTCAAACTGATAAACATTATTGTTTTTAGCAAATGATCATTAACTTGGAAATTTATGGCTGCAACATTTTCCAAAAAAGCTGGGACAGGGTCATGTTTGCCACTGTGTTACATCACCTTTTCTTGTAACAACATTTAATAAATGTTTGGGAACTGACGACACTAAGCTTTGTAGGTGGAATTCTTTCCCATTCTTGCTTGATGTACAGCTTCAGCTGTTCAACAGTCCGGGGTCTCCGTTGTCGTATTTTACGCTTCATAATGCGCCACACATTTTCAATGGGAGACAGGTCTGGACTGCAGGCAGGCCAGTCTAGTACCCACACTCTTTTACTACGAAGCCACGCTGTTGTAACACGTGCAGAATGGGGATTGGCTATGTCTTGCTGGATGGCAGCATATGCTTGGATGGCAACATATGTTTCTCCAAAACCTGTATGTGCCTTTCAGCATTAATGGTGCCTTCACAGATGTGTAAGTTACCCATGCCATTGGCACTAACACAGCCCCATAACATCACATATGCTGGCTTTTGAACTTTGCGTCCATAACAGTCCGGGTGGTTCTTTTCCTCTTTGGCCCGGAGGACACGACGTCCACAATTTCCAAAAACAATTTGAAATGTGGAGTCGTCGGACAACAGAACACTTTTCCACTTTGTATCAGTCCATCTTAGATGAGCTCGGGCCCAGAGAAGCCGGCGGCGTTTCTGGGTGTTGTTAATAAATGGCTTTTGCTTTGCATAGTAGAGTTTCAAGTTGCACTTATGGATGTAGTGCTGAACTGTATTTACTGACATTGGTTTTCTGAAATGTTCCTGAGCCCATGTGGTAATATCCTTTACACATTGATGTTGGTTTTTGATGCAGTGCCGCCTGAGGGGTCAAAGGTCACTGGCATTTAATGTTGGTTTTCGGCCTTGCCGCTTACATGCAGTGATTTCTCCAGATTCTCTGAGCCTTTTAATGATATTATGGACCGTAGATGATGAAATTCCTAAATTCCTTGCAATTGTACGTTGAGGAACATTGTCCTGAAACTGTTTGACTATTTTCTCACGCACTTGTTCACAAAAAGGTGAACCTCGCCCTATCTTTGCTCGTGAATGACTGAGCAATTCAGGGAAGCTCCTTTTATACCCAATCATGGCACCCACCTGTTCCCAGTTAGCCTGTTCACCTGTGGGATGTTCCAAACAGGTGTTTGATGAGCATTCCCCAACTTTCTCAGTCTTTTTTGCCACCTGCAGCTATAAAATTCTAAGTTAATGATTATTTGCTAAAAACAATCAAGTTGATCAGTTTGTACATTAAATATCTCGTCTTTGTAGTGTATTCAATTAAATATACGTTGAAAATGATTTGCAAATGATTGTATTCTGTTTTTATTTATTTTTAACACAACGTCCCAACTTCATTGGAATTGGGGTTGTATTTCTATCTTATCTGACCGTCAGCTTCTAGTTTAAGATCAAGGAATAAAGACACTACCATTTGCTGTTGCCGTGGCCCGTAAACATTCCACAGCACATCCGCTTCCCAAGCACTCTTCACATGTTATGAGTTGAGCATAGCCAGAGCGTTATACGACATTTTATCCAGTCCTGTTCAATCCCACGAATGCCAAGATTAAGCGAAAGGTCTGTGTGTTATCTTGTCATGCTACAGTGGTAGCAAAGTCAAACCCTTCTTGGTTGCCTGCTGCCCTCTCATGTGGTCCGTGACGGCTCTAAGAGTCGTGAGATTACCAGCAGCTGTTTGGGCAATGGAAACCTTGCATGTCAAGCTGTTGGAATCACAAGAATACAGGTATGTAATCACACAAAGTTATCTTGCCAGCACTCAAGCTTGGTTAAAAAAAAAAAAAAAAAAAAGCACCTGGCCGCTCAGGGAGCCATCAACAAGTATCATGAAAGCTGCAAACCTTCCAATGTTGGCATATTAAAAGAAGAAAAAAAAACTGACAACAAATCAGACATTTCTTTATCTTGAAAAACTGAAAGGATTTCATTGATGGAAAGAAAGTTTTAACTCTTTACACCCAACTGGTTGAGGCAAGAGAATCGTTTGTTTCTTTGTGCCCAACTATTAGTTAATCTTATTGGCCTGTGATGAACAGGAATACATTTTCAACAGGCGCAAACAGGTGTTTACTAGACACACCTGTCCTTCTCTAAGCAGTTTTTCTTGGCTTGTTCATCCAGATTTGTGAAACAAACTCTTGGTCATGTCAGATTGGACGAACCGGATGAACAGAAAGAGAAATAGCCGTACATTGGAGACCTTTAGCCCTCTCCTCCCAGAATGTCAAGTAAATAGTACCCTGTAATAATAATTATTATTTTATTAATTTAAAAAAACATGGAACATTTACTGCATGACTCTGTGATGGACTTTGGTATGCTGGCAAACCCCCCACCCACCCCCACCCCCAGAAATTGGTTTACGTCGAACAGAACTATGTTGTGAATAGAGGACACACATAATCAGTCTGAGAGGGAACAAAAGATTGAAGTCCAGATCTCAGAAACCTCAAAACTGACTGCAGCCATGACAGACTGGGGAAGGGATTAGTGAAATTGGTAAAGGTCTTGGTAAATATTTTGTTTAAACTATTTTATTTGTCTTGTCTTTTGAAATTTTGCTCCCCCGAGAATTTTGTTGTAACCAAAAAGCACCTAGGCACTAAACACTTTCCTGCATCATGGATGCTATGGGTTAAGTTGTGTTCAGATGCTCATCAAATAATTGTCTATTAGCACTAGAGAGACTAAAAGACATTAGAGACTAAAATGAAAACAATGAACAGAAACATATTGTTATGAAACAAACAAGTCTACCTGATAATAAAGATAATAGTGTTTGGTCGTTCACTGTAGTCTTTTGAAAATGTTTAATTATGCATTGCATTATAAAGTTTAAAATATTATCCTCAGTCACTTTCTCTACGATTACATTAATTAGCAGTCAGTACTTTTGTTTTTAGAAATTTGACATTTAGTAAACACAGGTCTGTTATCCTTACTTTCGTTCTTTGGGACAAAGTCCAGCCACATGTATCAGTTGGACCAGAGGGAGGCTACTGGGTTGATCCCACTCTGTGTCCCCCCCAGCAATGAGGTTTGATCCCAGGATTAGAGCTCTGTTGGTTCAGGCAGGGTCAGTGGAGACAGTCTGGGGCGGCTGCAGTAAAAGGGGCATTAAACCTGAGGGATGGGGAGATTGACTCAAGCAAGATTGGTAATAATGAAGAATGTAATATGATGGGAATGAGAGGGGAGGGAGTGCTGTCCTTGGCTGGCGGAGATGCCACAACAGCAAGCTGGGAAAAAGTGCAAGAATCCTGGCTTGACAAAGCTGCATAAAAGGGGCTTGTTGCCATTATAATCATAGGTTCATTATTAAAAAAGAAAGAAATGTGTCCATTGTCCATGATGGAACATGACAAGTATGTCAGAAATACATCTTTTTTTGTATGTTCCCTCCTCCTGATTCTGGTCTTAGATTGCTGGTTTGTACACGGCAGATACCTTAGCAAGTGACTTTATGATGACTATGTAGCATGAGGAAGAGAAGAGGAAGTACAAAACAGACTTAGGAATGGAAACCATCAGGGCAGACATTTCTGGCACAAATTCACGCACTTACAAGGTGGATGGAGATGGAATGTAAGTCTCAAGAGTCATAAAAATCAAGAAACACTTCAACACAAAGAAGAAAGTTTATTGTGTCCTTCACTAGGGTTACGAGTAAATTAATGCAAAAGGTAGTAAAAGACCAGCGATTATATAGTTTACGTGGCACACTTGACAGCCAATAACTAATGGATGTGTTATTCAGACAACACTAGGAATATGATCAACTGGAAGATAGGACTGAAAACAACTCTCAATACTTGCATACGAAAATACTGGTCTCAACCATCTAATGCGACACAATAAAAGAGTTAATAGCTAATAGTCGTCAGTTTTTATTGACACTGTCAGAGAGGTACTAATTTAACAATGTGCTTAATAATTATAATAAGGTTGCAGTTTGCACTAGATAGATAGATAGATAGATAGATAGATAGATAGATAGATAGATAGATAGATAGATAGATAGATAGATAGATAGATAGATGTAGCCTACTTTTTGCACACCTTGCTGTTCTCTAGCAAGGAGCCTAATGGCAAACTTCTTTATCACCCAAGAGTTGACCAATGCATTTTCAAGGAGGTCCATACAGTAGGCTACAAATGTATTTAAACCTGAACCTTTTTCAACCAAAATCCAACCATGGGAAGGTCTTTGATGTGTACTGTAGCTTGCAATTGAGCCCTGGTGCTGTCTGACATGATAATGAGTGTAAAAGATGAGAAGTGAATCAAACTAACCGACAAGGGATTCCTCCTATCCCCAGGTGCAGAAACTATTCTGTTTCAGATGGAGGTCATTGTCACCCCCCGCTGAGGACCAAAGTGATAAAGAGAGCGATGAAGTGACCAGAGGACAGAAGCCTTCAGCTGCGCTTTGCTTTGACAATGGTACGACTTAGCCTGGCTAAACAGTGAGTTTGTGCTTGGAGGGGAGGGGTTGGGTGCCCACAAAAACAAAGATAGATACGCACACATGCGCACGCGCGCACACACACACACACTCAAATCTCTTCTCTCCTGCTTTGACCCTATACTGACCTCAACCAGTATCTGGTTCACCTGTCCACAGGGGATGTCCCCATTCTCATCACCTCCTAGTGTCCACTTATTTTATGGCTGCAGACAGGACTCGATGAGATAGCAGTTCTGAGCTGAGCAAGGTGTTTTGCAATCACCACTCAACTGATTATATATACATACATACATACACACACACACACACACACATATATATATATATATATATATATATATATATATATATATATATATATATATATATGTGTGTGTGTGTGTGTCTGTGTGTGTATTTTGTTTAAAAGGCTCTGAGGTATAGAGGTAAAGTGTGGCTAATGAGAAACAGCCCGTTTGCTCCCTCCGGTGGGCAAAGCAGTCCCATTTGACCTGCAGTTAACCTTTCCACGATCAGAATTCATTAGACGACCCGATCTGTTATTTGCTAATTGGCTAATAATTGTTTGTTTCATACTTTGAATAGTAGCAGCACTTTTCAGTATGCCAATACATTTTTAAAGAAAGAGTGCTGCTATACAGAGATGCAGTTAGATGTGTAGATTTACAAGCACATCCTAAAAGCATTTTTTCAAAGAGACAAAAAAAAAACAAAAAAAACATATCGCAAAACATAACATCACATATTTATGATTTCCAGTCAAACTATTTCATTGGTCAGCACCCCTTTAAGTTTGCAGTGGTTGTGAGTGGCAGTTTATACAAGAAATTGTAAATTCGCATAGGTGCATAAAATGCATGTCCAAGACAACAAGCTGTAGCATGGACTTGATAGCGTTGTCTAATGTCTGATGATGAGCGTTAAGCACATCCTTCACCTTTACATGACACCCATCCATCCACCATTCTAACTGGAGCACAACAGAGCAATGGCCAGTGTGTGCGCGCGTGCGTGTGTGAGTGCGTGCATGCCTGAGTGTGTGCGCGTGTGTCTGTGTTAGTGTTTGTGGATGTGCATGTGTATGACAGAAACATCCATGGTTTGGACTACTGAGCCTGTCCTCTCATCAAAGCTCACAGGTGAGAGCAGCATTGTGGGTACTGACTTCTCATATTTCCCTTTCAACTCTGGGAGGGGGGTAGATCAAAGAGGAAAACATACATGCACACACACATACAGAAACGGCACACATAGAGTACATTTCCTCTTCATAGAGTCAAATAAACACCATCGAGTATAGAAGAACATGACCAATACACTCGTGGGAAATCAAAAATGGAAGAAAATAATAAGGAGTCGGTCCCCACTTTTCACTCATGACAATGGCGTAGTGTGTCACAATCTCTGTTCTAGTTCATCCCAAAGGTGTTGATGGGGTTGAAATCAGGTCTCTCAACTTCTTCCACACCAAACGTATCCAGCTGTGCCTCTATGGACCTTGCATTACACGTGCTGGATCAAAAGAGGGCCTTCCCCAAAACTACAAATTTGAAAAAATGATTTCCCTAAATGTCTTGGGAAGATGAAGGTTTAAATTGTTACAACCAAACCCCCGATTGATTAATACATAGATACAGTAGAATAATAGCTGAGACTTAATACTTAGCCTACATGCCAGTATAACTTGAGTGCATGTATTCTTTACCTTAGCATGAGCAGACTTGTGATTGACTTTTCAGCCCCCAAAATCTCTTTAAACAACTTGGTCTTTGTCACTCTGACCTTACCCTGACATAACTGTACATCTCTCACTGTACATCTGTATCTCATAATCTCAGAATATAGCGTAGACATCTCCTACCTGTCTAAAATATGAATACAGGCTCATAAATAAGGCTATTCTTGCTTAGGTTTGGCCATTACTCATCCCTCATCTCTCTTATGTGGGGATCCTGGGGAGATAATAGTAATGACCTGCCAACTCTTTAGACCCATCTTTGACTGTTTTCCTGTCCTGGACTTGCATGAAACGGACCTGTCAAACCTTGTTAGCAAGACTGTGGGGGTAGGCCAGGTGCTTCATAGCAGAAGCCAGAGCAGGCTTGACACACGACTTAAAGGCGAGAGGAGCATCAAGCTCCAAACCTCAGGCTGTGGAGCAAACCATTTTCTCGAGGGCAAGTCAATACTGAAATCACGCTTTGTTTCTTCTCTTGGAAGACAGTTAAGTTTTTGTGACTTCAAACTCAATGTGTTTCTTCGCATCAAAGCCTTGTTGTAAAACCTTCCAAATAATACAGTACTCACAAACGTACTCATGAATCTTCAACCTCTTTTTTGGAGGCGGGGTGGGGGATAATGATTTCTCCTTGGTGTGCTGTAATACAGTAAAGTACCTGTGGTAATGTATTCCAGTTGTAATGTAAAGCTGGTCATGTCAGATTTTGGCCTGCTGTACTACTTTGAAGTCTGATCCTTCATCTGATCCAGTGTCTGCTTTAATTTGTCTTTGTTATCTGTGATATGGTCAGCTCGCAATATTCGAAATCCAAGTATATCATGTTGAGATATTTAAGATGCACCAGAGTAAGAGAAGACTGACCAAAACTTGGAACGAATGGTATTTCCAGTTAAATTAACAATACCTCCAAAAGAACAGTTCTAAAATCATTTGAAGGATCTGGTTTGCAATAAGGAGAATACCATTTATTTCTTTGCCATGGTAACCACTGATCTGTTGTATTGGTCTTTAATATTGGTGGCCTAGCCTCATGATATGTTATCAACACAATATATTATATAATATATATATATAATATATATAATATATTATATAACACAGGTTTGTTGATAATCGTTCAGTAGCTATTTGGCTTCCCCATACAGCAGATGCATGTTTACTGTTAATGATTTGTATTTACCGTTGTCACCTAAAAGTAAAGAGGAAAATTAACTAAATGCGTCTGACTTTCTCGTACCCATCTTTGCTTGAATCGCAAAAAAGAAAAAGAAAAAACAAGAAACAGAAAAGTGGAGTTCTAGTTACATTGGAACCCAAATGCCCTTTTAGTATAGTAGTGATATAGAATCATAATTTTTGTCGCGGGCCACATTGTAGTTACGGTTTCCCTCAGAGGGCCATTATGACTGTGAAACCATAAAAATCTTTAATTGCCTCATCATATTTACACACGAAATGTATGAACTAGTTTTGGAATCAGAAATCAAGGGTAATGGGTTTTTCAACTATTATTAATGTTTGGTAACACAAAAATGCTTACAATATCTCAACATTATCATTTATGAGATATGACGATTTGAAATTTTGGTACAGATTTTAATCAAGAATCATGGAAGTTGACACACATGATTTTGCCTTTGAGGGCCACATAAAATCATGTGGAGGGCCGGATCTGGCCCCTGGCCTTGTGTTTGACACCTGTGCTTTAGACGTTCACTGAGCTGCAGTCTTAAGAAATATGCTGAAGTCTTGTCCAATATGCCAAGGTTTTGTAAGTTTAAGGTTAAGTTGTAGACCGTCAGGTGAGAATCAGTGTAATATGAGCACCAGCATATCTGTTTGGAAGTTGACATGAAGAGAAGACACATTTGATGGAGGGTGCTGCTTTGCTTTGGATTTGGACCCAACTTGTGTCTGAATTTATTTGCTGTAGTGTGGATGTTATGAGGCATCATCCACTATATGTATTGTCACTCTGGACAAGACAATACATTGTTTTAAGTTCTTCAATTTGGCTGTATGGATTTATTGGTGTTCTCAGATACATATGTTGCACAAGCCTGATTTACTCAGTGTTAGTGGATTCAATAAATACACCTACATGCCATAAGGTAACACAGTGATGATCTTTTCCTCATTCCTTAAAAGAGGTGTAATAACTTTTAGCTTCCAAATTGTTGAGGCCTTCCCACAGACAAATTCCAAAAACATTCATGTTAAATTGTTCATAGGCATGAATGTGAGTGTTAATGGATGTTTGTCTATATGTGCGTGAGAAAATAGTCGAACATATAGTAACATATATATATATATAACATATATATATAACATATAGTCGAAAATAGTCGAACAGTTTCAGGACAATGTTCCTCAACATACAATTGCAAGGAATTTACGGATTTCATCATCTACGGTCCATAATATCATCGAAAGGTTCAGAGAATCTGGAGAAATCACTGCATGTAAGCGGCAAGGCCAAAAACCAACATCAAATGCCAGTGACCTTTGACCCCTCAGGCGGCACTGCATCAAAAATCTACATCAATGTGTAAAGGATATCACCACATGGACTCAGGAACACTTCAGAAAACCAATGTCAGCAAATACAATTCGGCGCTACATCCGTGAGTGCCACCTGAAACTCTAATATGCAAAGCAAAAGCTATTTATCAACAACACCCAAAAACGCCGCCGGCTTCTCTGGGCCCGAGCTCATCTAAGATGGACTGATGCAAAGTAGAAAAGTGTTCTGTGGTCCAACGAGTCCACATTTCAAATTGCTTGCAAATGGCATGGGTAACTTACACATCAAGGCACCATTAATGCTGAAAGGTACATACAGGTTTTGGAGAAACATATGATGCCATCCAAGCATCGTCTTTTTCATGGACGCCCCTGCTTATTTCAGTAAGACAATGCCAAACCCCATTCTGCACGTGTTACAACAGCGTGGCTTCTTAGTAAAATAGTGTGGGTACTAGACTGGCGTGCCTGCAGTCCAGACCTGTCTCCCATTGAAAATGTGTGCTGCATTATGAAGCATAAAATACGACAACGGAGACCCCGGACTGTTGAACAGCTGAAGCTGTAGATGAAGCAAGAATGGGAAAGAATTCCACCTACAAAGCTTCAACAGTTAGTGTCCTCAGTTCCCAAACGTTTTTTGAATGTTGTTCAAAGAAAAGGTGATGTAACACAGTGGTAAACATGACCCTGTCCCAGCTTTTTGGGAACGTGTTGCAGCCATAAAATTCTAAGTTAATGATTATTTGCTAAAAACAATCAAGGTTATCAGTTTGAACATTAAATATCTTGTCTTTGTAGTGTATTCAATTAAATATAGGTTGAACATGATTTGGAAATCATTGTATTCTGTTTTTATTTGTGTTTAACAAAACATCCCAACTTTAACAATTGGGGTTGTATAAATAAAATCTTTGTCAAATAAATTAAGGGAAATTCAGCTCCAAGAAATGGTCTTATAATATGTTGTTTCTACTTGTTGTACAGCACAATACTGTAGGCTTACGAGGCAGACTACGCAGGAACATGCCTGGAGTGGATATAAAAAGTAAAATCACAGCTCCTCAAATGCCAGGTTTTTGTGTTGTGGAAGAATTTTGACCAAGAAAAAAATTCCCCCATTAATGTGACCTAGAATTTGTAAAACTCAACGGATTTATTTATTTGTCTCTTTTGGAGAGGTGAGGTGAAAATAAACAGCTGAGATAAACTTTAAAGTGATTGACTTGGACTTGACGTTTAACTTGCTGCCTTCTTGGCATGTCACCATTGCAAAAGAGATATTTTATTTCACTGATCTTTTACCTGGTAAATAAAGTTTAAATACAATAAATATAAATAAATCTGGTTGCACAAGGATGCACTCCCTCTTATAACTCCCTCACACACTCCCTGTGTGTGTGAGAGAGAGAGAGAGAGAGAGAGAGAGTCAGAGAAAGAGAGAGAGAGAGAGAGAGAGAGAGCGAAAGAAATGGCAAGATTCATGTTTTACAGTTACTTGTGATCATAAAATAGGGCTAATCTTGCCGTATGCACAGCCAAAACAACAGCAAAACCATCTGCAATTTACCGCAAGGTGTTTTCTCAAGTTAGAAGTGTGCTGAAATATCCAAGTTTGGGCAGGGAGAAAACTACGCTGCATCTTAATGCTGTCGTTTTTCGTAGTCTGTAATGTAAACAAGAGTCGTGCACGTCTGTCATGACTCACTTTGATTTGCCCGCGAAGCCCAATAGAAGACTTTGTGTGACTTGTGACTTTCTTGTGTCGTTTGATTGGTGAAGATGAGTCAAACATCACTGTGGTAATCACGGTGGATTGGAGCAACGGCGCCTGATGCGGAAGTAAAAAAAAAAAAAAAAAAAGTCTAAAAATAGATTGCGCATGCCTCACAGTTCTGAGGAGCGAGGTTCAATCCCTGGCCCCGCCTGTGTGGAGTTTGCATGTTCTCCCCGTGCCTGCGTGGGTTTTCTCCGGGCACTCCGGTTTCCTCCCACATCCCAAAAACATGCATGGTAGGTTAATTGACAACTCTAAATTGCCCGTAGGTGTGAATGTGAGTGCGAATGGTTGTTTGTTTGTATGTGCCTTGCGATTGGCTGGCAACCAGTTCAGGGTGTACCCCGCCTCCTGACCGATGACAGCTGGGATAGGCTCCAGCACTCCCGCGACCCTAGTGAGGAGAAGCGGCTCAGAAAATGGATGGATGGATAAATACTTGGGTAAAAGCAAAACGTATGCTTCATCAAAACTACTCCGACAAGTACAATTTATCCAAAATGTTACTTGAGTGAATGTAACGGAGTAAATGTAGCGCATTCCTACCGACCTCTGATACTTAGTGACAACAATAGACATACTTGTGTGGAATTCTTGAGATAGACACAAGCCATAGAGGCAAAACACAAATATTGTTGTCTGGCTCAATTTTGAGCCTGAAATTAAACAACACAGTGTTAGTGGATGGATAAACAAGTCACGCCTTGGATATCTGTCATGTACGAGGTTTATGTTTGATAACAAACCAATCTAACAAAAGCTCACATTCTTGCAGAGGTGGCCTGCTTGTTGGGTCTCAGATCATAAATAAATTGAAGAGAAATTGAAGAGAAAGAAAACCTGCAACAAATTACATCGATGTGCAACTTTGCCCCAGCAGGACTCCAAAGGTTTTGCCTGAATTCAAATTTTGTCTGCACTCCACTAGCATACCATACATCCAGTTTACATTGTGCACATGTGGGCAGTATATTTTAGTCTAATAAGCATAGCCTCGACCTGTGCACATTCAGTGCCCTCTGCAAAAACAACAAATGAAGGCATGGGTGGACTGCAGTAAATTACATGAATGATGTCCATCAAACAGAAGAACTCACCCATATTTCATTTCTGTAACGTACAGTATGCTATTCCCTGCTGTGCATCACAAAGGGGTGCACCAGCTATTGGCCTACTGTATAGAACACAGAAGCGATATTGAATGTGCTGGATAGGGATGGATGCGAGATGACTGAAGACAGTTTATCCACGGTCTACATTGCTTATTACATTACAAAACACTGGAGTCTGTCTTCAGAATCCCTTTTAAGCAGTCATGATCTGTGAGTGTTTGTAAAGCACAAACATTGCAACACTGCAGGGAAGACAACTGCTCACCTGTTTAGCATTTTCCAAGGTATCAGAGTCCATGTAGGACAATTACACATCTGTTCACACTGACCTTACTGACTGTAAGTCACTTTTATGAGAATGACCCGAGACTTTAAATGCTACCACCTATTAGCGTTCTTCTGATTTTGAAAAATATAGGAAAGAAAAGATAATAAAAGAAAAGATAGAGGAAAAGGTTTAAAATAATCATGTAAATATAGATATAGAATAGAAAAGAACATGCCAGAACAGAAAAAAACGTGCTATAGGTAATTATTGGGACTTCTGGCCACTACAAAATGAAAATAAGCAGAACATTTTCAACAACAGCTTCTGCTGTTTTGAAAATATTTTCAATAAGATTTGAGAAGAGGTCACTTATATTGGACCCGAGACAAGGCCTGGGTCTCATTCTGTGTTCTCATACACCCTGAAGGTGTTTATTGGGGTTGAGGTCAGGGCTTGAAATAATCTCTCTTCTACACCAAAACCAACTAACCCTCATCAAAACTGTTCCCAAAATGGGTTTGTCTTGTCAAAAAAAAAAAAATTAAACAAAATAGATATCAAGGTACAAACATGTCCATTGCTACCGATGGGGGAGGGGGTAGGAAAAATTAAATTGGATGAAGTTGACCCACATGGTCCACAGAAGTGTTTTCATTTCCTAAAAGTTATGTCCATGAGACACCGCCCTCTTTTTGAAATTTTCAGAGTCCTGGAGGATAATAGATTTCTGTCATTCAGGTTCTCAGCAGAGTGACGGAAGGCCTCAGTCAGAAGCTGTATTTATTTGCCATTGTCTTTGGTTGTAACCTCTTTGGGGCCCCCGAGCAAGATTCAACAGAAGGGCACATCTCTTTGACATGTACACTGTGACATGCAAATCATTTTCAGCTGAGTCACATCTAACACCTGCACACTACCATCTTCCATCCCTAAAACATTTGCGTTACATATATGTTTGGTTTGCCCACACATCATATTTGATAAAGATGACCTGTTGACAGTATTATGCAGTAGACCACTAATCCACACGTTAATAGGCACTGCTCACTTTATTTCCACTTCAAAACCTTAAAGTGAGAGAGTGCACAGTTACTGTCTTAATTCAAAAGCCATGTGTCTATGAGGTGTGATCGTGCTCATACATTGTCTGGACAGGCTGTGCGTGACTATATGAAGTTAATCCGTGACATGGTTGTCTTTTCCGAGCAAGAGGTTTTGAACACAGCTGGCATTTATCAAATGTAATAACATTCAAAGAAAATTCATTATGTTGGGGAAATCTCACAAGTAAAAAAGTACATTAGTTTAAAAATTCTGGGAGTGAGTAGTGGTCAGTAATTTGTTTTATTGATCAAAGTTTTGCTTCTGCTTGCAGCCTCATGAAGGAAAAAAGTGCCCAATATCGTCTTTGCATCCATGCCTTGAATCATTCCTCATAATGTAACATATCCCCACCACCAGCACCACTCGCAGCTAATCAGACCTTCGAATAGCATGTCTGTTTTATATTAGATGTTAAAAGTACTGTATTGCATTTTTCACTGCTTAGCTTTCATTACGAAATGATTGACGTTTTTTTCTTCTGTTGCAAGATGATAAATTACTTTTGGAAGCACATACAATGTTACACTTCAGGAACATGCATGCACCTTTGATGAGAACTAGAGGCGTAGATGACAGGTAGGATGTTGGCGGGCTTTTCCCATTTCAAAATTAAGGCTCTCTATACTTTTTTTCAGTTAGTCATTCAAATGTAAATTTGTCAGTTTATTTTACTGAATGAGAGCAGATCAACCCTTATGACATAAGGGTGGAATTTCTTACTTGACTTCCTCCCATAAACGTGTGATTCGCATAAACTATCATTTGTAATTTATTTCCATGAATCACACTATGATGCTGGTTTGTTTCTATATAAGCACTTAATGAAAGTTCAACCATTTTTGATCACACGAAAGACATAACAGAATGTGTTTGCCATCATCATTAAAAATTGGTATGCCTCATATATATTGCAACATTTTAAAAAAAGCTTTAAGTTTACTGTAAGATCGTACAGTATTTTTCCAAATAGATGCAGCCTGATTTCACAATGGTGTGGAGTGTATTGTTAGTGGCTGCCATTATAGTGGAAACACCTACCAACACCTGCCATTCAGACACACCGTGGCTAAAGGTTGGCAAGCCCCCAGTAGTCCATTTTTACAACAACTGTCTGGAAAACCTCTGATGAGGTGCTAAGCGTCTCATAAAAGGTGAGATAAAACTGCTCAAATAAGGACATGACTCCCACCGCAACTACGGAAATCTCTTCATCATTTGCCAAGAAATGTCCCCAGTGTTTTGTAGCAGCACACAAAATCCAAAAACTGGTTCAAAGTGTGCAAACATTTAGGGGGGGGGGGGGGGGGGGGGCAACAATCTTCTGTGGATGGCAAAGATACTTTACTTCCTGGCAACCCCCATAACCCATTACATTGTTCTCTGTTTAGTAGACTGGTCTTCACTGGCGGAACATGGTTACCACATTTTTGTTATAATTCTAGTCATTTCTGTTTTCAGCAGTTCCTCACATGACCTCAAAACATTAACATAATTAGGAATAACAGAATATATTTTAAATGCCAACCTTCCCAATGTGATGTGATTGCATCTGAACATTTTGTCAAAAATCCCAACCTCTCATCCCGCTGTGCTGTTAGAATCCACCACATCTGGTACAGTTCTAAGAAATATCAGCAGACATTTTGAAGTGTGCAGATCACGCCTGCCTAGCCGACAGAACTATAAAAGAACTTGACATAAATGTCAGTTTATATCAGAGTATACACTGCAAACACAACTCAGCTTTATTTCATGTAGCACAAATAGAAGTGTATAAGGAATAGGTGGCATGTTTGTTTCATGGTCATGCAGGAACAGGCAGTAGAATGTACTGCCCTGCATTCTCACAAATGCTAAGATGTTTAGGAATAGTTCAAAGTGCCTCACCCATCAATAATGCAAAAAGAGAAAATGCATAGAATAACAATTTGTACACTCAGTCACATAAAAGGGAACAGTAATCTTCTCTGTAAGGTACACCCACCAAGCTCATTTACAGTATAGTCACACCTGCTTGACACTGATCCATGCAATATTGTATAAATTACATATTTTCATTAAGATATGCCTGTTTATTTATGGTCCAACGACATCAACTTCCATTTTTACTACTGTTTTATGCACAACATAAAACATCAAAATGGGCTTGTGACACAAACATTAAGTTTGACATGACAAGTTTATTTGTATAGCCCTTAATCACAAAAGTGTCGAAAAGGGCTTCACAGGCCTGCAGTTGGCAATGATTGACGACATCCCCTAATCTAAATCCCCCGATCGGCCAAAGACAAACTCAAAACCCCATTTTGGGAAAAAAAGAACCCCTTAGAAAGGACCGCAGATGGGGGGTGATCCTCCTTCCAGAATGACCAGGGTGGAATGGATGTCGAGTGGGCAACATTTATCAGACAGTCCGGTGCTGTACAATATTCATTACGATGGCAAGATGCTGTACAATGTTCATTAAGACAGCATGAGAGTCCATTTAAAGAGAAGCAGCACCGCAGGGTAGACACCCTTGGTGTTTCTGCCTCAGGACCTGGCCCGGTTGGTCGACGCAGAATCCTCCATGGCAATGAGTCCGGGGGAAGCGGTCCACTTCAGGTCTGGTCGCATTTGGTCGGTGCAGAACCCAAACAGCACCAGCCTCAGATTCGGTCAACGTCACCTAGCCCTATCTTTGAGCAGGACACAAGTGGTGTCGGAGATAGGACAAGCGGGAGTAAAACAGGCCTACATGTACTTTAACTCAATGCCGCTCTAATCTACATATAGGAATATGATTGTTTGTGGAGTCCAGGATAGCGCGAGTAAAGGCCTCTTTATACGCACCAAAGCTCCAGCCGCTCCACTTCCTGTCGATACGCAGACTCGTCACAGTTTTTGATGAGGCCGATGATCGTGGTGTCGTAATTTGACAACCGGGCCCGTTGAGGCCCGGTGCTGATGGTGCATGTGGATGAGATGATGTGCCCCAGCCTCACCTGGTCTGTCCTGCCCATCAGGAAGCTGTACCTACATGGGCAGATGCCAGGCGAGACACTGAGCTGGAGAAGCTTGGGAGAGAGGAGTTTGGGGCTGATGGTGTTGAACGCAGAGTTGATGTCCACGAACAGGATCCCTGCGGAGTCACTGCGCCGTCGAGGTGTTCCAGGATGAAGTGCAGTCCCATGTTGACTGCGTCATCGATAGGCCTGTTTGCTCGATAGGCAAACTGCAGGTGGTCCAGCAAGGGTGTGATGCTCTTGAGGTGGTCCAGCACGAGGCATTCAAAGGACTGCATTGACCACAGATGTCAGGGCGAGAGGCCTGTGGTCATTCAGTCCTGAAATTGCAGGTTTCTTTGGGACTAGGATGATGGTGGAGCATTTGAGGCAGGATGGGACTTCACACAGTTCCAAAGATCTATTGAAGATCTGTGTGAAAACTGGAGCGAGTTGCTCTACGCAGACTTTCAAGTAAGAGGGGGACACCCATTCCGGGCATGCTGCTTTGTTGATCTTTTGTTGTTTAAAGACATGTTTCATGTCCTGTTCATGAATTGTCAATGCAGAAGGGGGAGTCAGAGGTGTGATGGTGGTCGTCGGTGGTGCGTCTGGGTGGGTGTGAAAATCAGAATCAGAATCAGAATCAGAATCAGAATCAGAATCATCTTTATTTGCCAAGTATGTCCAAAACACACAAGGAATTTGTCTCCGGTAGTTGGAGCCGCTCTAGTACAACAAACAGTCAATTTACAGAACACTTTGGGGACATAAAGACATTGACAAAAAACAATTGTGCAAAAAGATGCAGAGTCCTCTAGCACTTAGAGCAGTTCGAACGACTAATATTGCAATAGTCCGGTGCAATGACCATTGTGCAAAGGGCGCTGAGACTTCAAGGAGTGTATGCGGTTTAAAGTGACAAGTAGTGCGATCATCTGGGACAATGTCGGTTGTGCAAATGTTACAGATACTCCTCAATCAGTGTGCAAATGGAGCAGATGCTACTCTGGCATGAGTGGCCAGTATATGCAAATAGTGCAGCATGGCGAGACAACTACAGTGAGTGCACAAGTAATAAATAATTGGCCCCACAGAAATGTGACAACGAACTCAAGTCAAAAAATTGCCAGCTTGTTGTAATGGAATTATAGGTTAGGTGTTTAAGAAGTTGATCGCAAGAGGGAAGAAGCTGTTGGAATGTCTACTAGTTCTAGTTAGCGTTGATTGAAATGTCCTTTTCAAATCACAGTAGAAGATATTCAAGTCGTCAGCCAGTCCTTTTTTGTTCTCTGCAGGGGAGATGATCGCTTGTAGTTGGTTAACGATTGAAATCCTCACCAAAATGATGCAGAGATGTTAGCAGCAAACTGGTTTTACAGCTTTTCTGCATCATGGAAGACATCACTGTCTAGCGCTGATCAAAATAAAGGGGAAAAAAAAAAAAAAAAAAAACTTAATTTGCTAAAAACTTTTCTATTTGGGGTTGGAGTCGATTAATCACATTTATTGTAAAACAATATTTGCATTAATATATATATATATATATATATTTACATGGATTTTAGTGGACGACTGAATAAAATAATTGACGCAGACTCTGTAAAATTACATTAAATTGTATTTCACTACAAAACAGTAGAAAAACTAAATATCACTGGGCAAAATTAAACAGACCTAAAGTTAAAGTGGCATTTTAGGACTTATTTTTATTTTTATTTATTTTTTAAGAACAGTAAATGGTTTCTGTGTGGCAGTTATAGTTGGATCACATGTCGGAGGTTTGAAGTGCTTCAGGGGTATGACAACTTGTTTTTGCACAACTTGGACAAAACCACGCTTATTCAGGCTTTTTATTTATTTATATTTATTTAGTATTTATTTTTTTTAAATTAAATTTGCCTCCCATGAGTCTTTGCAACGCGGTTTCATCCAATTCCTTCATATTGGTAGCCGAGCGCTGTGTCAGTGTAATTGGTGTACCAGGAAATAGTGTACTGGCGAAGGCTCCATGTTGTTTGGAACACAAAATGTGATTAAAATGAATTCATTTTTAAACAAATTCTTGTTTGTAATTAATCACGATTGATGCGTTAATGTCGCACCCCTAATTTCTATACAGTATTTTAAACAAGAGTCTGAGGGAGAGGAAAAATTACAACTATATCTTTTTTTATGCGATAATTGGCATAGGGGAACTAGCTAAGAAAAAGTTATAAACAAAAGGGAGTCTTTTTGTAAAAAAATTTTGAGAATCACAAATGCATGTGTGCAAACACCTAATGCACACATGCTTACAAGTATTTACAGTATGCACTGATTAAAATGGGAGTACGAGCTTTGCAAATAAAATTGGAACAATATGCAATTCTGATCACACATTGTAGAGCCTTCCTGCAACCTGGCTGCCCAACAATTAAACTAAGTTTGTTTTTTGCATTTTCATATTTGTATATCATGAAGGAAATGAGCATTACAGTAACAATAGTTAGTAGCAACAAGAAAAGAAAACAAACTGCATTTATTGCTGTTTATTTTTATGAGCAATAATCTTTCTAGATGGAAATAAGAATTGGCTTTGGCGTCAAAAGCTAAATAAAAAACATGCATTATTTCTAATCCGTGCTGCTGGTACGGCTTTTGGCCACACAGCAGAGTGGAAAAATAATTGAGGCAAGTACTTCATTTTCAATTATTTGTATGTTATTCATTGGATTAGAAAGTATAAATGGAGATAAATATGATCTAAAGCAACCTCGAGCCGTTAATGTTTTTCTGCTTTGGGGTGACGTCATAGTATCACTGTGTCGCCTCGAGTTTCTCTTTGAGTACACCAATAAGTATAATGTTGTTGTTTTTTTAATCATAAAAACAGTAAAAAAAATAAAAATAATAATCTAATTGTTGGCTGGACGTATTTCGCTACTCCACAGTTATAGTCCGGTGGATATCTTTCGCCAGCGACGGCAGGAGACGGGCAAGCTCTACACTTGCTGACCTACGGTGCTTGGCCACCGTCAGCACCACCGCACTGCTGAGTGCCCTCTTGAAATAAGAAACCTCTTGATACTGGACACCTGCATGCTTCGCTGCCATCCACCAGTTAACTTTGATCAGCAGAGCCCCACATTGGTGACCTGTGAAGCTTCCAACACTGAAGTCGGGGCCGTCCTATCCCAACTCCAACATGGGACTGCGTGCCCAGTGGCGTTTGCATCTAGGTCACTTACTTCTGCTGAACAACAGTCCTCTGTTGGGGAGAGTGAGGTTCTGGCCAATATTTATGCACATGAACAGTGGCACATGTACCTGTGTGGACAGCACTTTATACTACGGACAGACCACAAAGCTCTCACAACCTTGTTGGTAACAATGTGGATCAGGGCACAAGGAGCTGCATGTGGACTGAGAAACTGCAGGTGTAGAATTTTACATCCATATTACACCTGGCAGAGATAATGTGGTGGTGGACTTACTCTCCTGAGTTACCCCCAACTCGGCACCAGACATTATCCAGGACACAGTGGAACAGGGGCTAGTTCTCATGCTGCACGCAACCCTTTCAAGCTGTTGCCTCGCTGCCTGTGTTTTAGCCATGGTTCACGATGGGCCCTTGGACATTGTGAGGTTGAAACAACGCTGCAGAGGCCAGGGTCTGGTGGCCGGGAATAGACTGAGATGTGGAAACCATTGTAAACGACTGTACAGCTTGCCTCACCAGTGGCAAGCCCGGCCAACCCCCGCCTCATCCTCTGCAGCCAAGTGCCCCGTGGACCCACATCTAGGTGAACATCTGTGGAGACTTCTGTGTCATGCCTCAATACCAGGGCTTCCTCCTGGTGGGGCACGAACTCCATTCCAAGTGGCCCAAAGTGCTGCCTGCCGGGTCCGTTACGACCAAGAATGTCACGGACTTCCTTTCCTCCGTATTTGGTTCTGGGGTGTGCCTGATGTTATCACTATCAGTACTGATAATGGGCCCCAGTTGATCTTGGATGACCTTACGACGTTCGTGAAAGGGGGACGGATTAAACATCAAAACTGCCTTATACCACCCCCAGAACAATAGAAGTGTGAAGAGATCCAACCAAACTTGGGTTTCCTGTCTCTGTTACACTGTATGGAATTCAAACACGTGCATGCTGGTGAGCTGGGCCTAGGTAGTTCTGAGCAGGCTCACCTGTACAGAAAAGACAGGTGTGAGAGTGTTGGTAGCCAGGATCCACTTCACCCTGCATTGATACGGGTGATAGAAGCCACAGGGTACGGGAGGAGAAAACATTTGAACATACAATATGTCATGCATATACCCTAGCCCCAAGGAACCAACATACGCATACCCTCATGGATAAGACATTCCACTCAGCTAAAGAGCCATGATAGCAGTCGGCAAGCTGTTCGCACAAATGGTATATACTCTCACTGGCCACAACATTAGCTACACCTGCGCAATGAGAGATGTAATCATATTAGAAGAGCAATCAGTAGAGCATAGACCTGCACCAAGGTGGAAAGATTATGGTCTCCACAGCAACCGAAATGAATTCTGGCAAAGAACAATGAAACTGCATATTTAATTCATATTACTGCGAGACTTATGAAATAATCAAGCACTTCACATCAAAAGCTCATGGTCCATAAAAAATAGAAAGGAATGTGATGTGAGGTGCTTCAATGTAGAGTCTATATGGGAAGTTATGTGAAGTCATGATTGATATCGTATGCTGGATAGTGTACCATCTGCATTCTGGGGCAGGGATAATAATAGTAACAATAATAATCATGATAATAATAATAATAATGACCTTTTTAATTACACAAAAGAAACACCTCTCAGAAGGATGCCGTTCCTACACAAATTAATACCGTTGAAAATGTCACTCAAAATTGGAGCAGAACTGATGTTGTTGAACTTGCAGCCTGTGGATGCAACTCCCTTTATTTGAAATATGTGTTTGGTAAGCATCAGGATCTTCCTAGTATCTATTTACATGCAATAAGTGTGATTGAATGCCAGGATGAGAGTCTACGAATTCACCCTCTTCAGAATGATGATCTGTCTGGCCTGTTATGAATATAAAATGCTGTCATTGTGTCCATTTCCTCATTTGTATTTCAAATCTGACCCAAACTACAGACATCTTTTGTGCATGATTCTATAGGGAGAAGAGGAAAAGTGTCACAAACTCCAATGTTTGCCATGTTGCCTGTGTGCGTGTGTCAGCCCGCTTGGGAATTACAGTACAAGTCATCATAGTTGGGCTTCAGGGAAAGGTTTTGTCAAAGAATGGTAAATGGAATGCACTTATTGAATGAAGAACAGTGCTGACCATACACCAACATGAGCGCTATGCAGTATGCATGCAAATTGAGCACACTTCCTTCTTTTGATGGCAATAACAGTGTACGACAATAGCAAACAAGAAACTAAGTATTGGTTTATTTAACATAACGCATCAGTGGATGTAGCTTCCGACGATAAACACTGCAGGAAGGTGCTATATAAATAAAGCTATTATTATTATAAGAGTTAAAAATGGCCACTGAGTGCAAACATTGTCGAGATGAAAGAAGGAAAAGGAAGTTGGGTGACAGGACGTTCAGTCACCCCTTTCTCTTCCGAGGCTAACAACCTTATTTGCCACTTCCAGGCAAGTTTCTGAAAGCGGATGTTGCGTGTTCAGGGCTGCTCTGCACTCCCTCAAGTGCAGCTCTATCACTTCAAAGCGTGGCCTCTCAACTGTTTGTTTAAAGCCGCACAGCACTGATTATAAATGGTCTGTAGCCTGGACTACAGTACATACAACTCAAGAGTGGGACCCCTACAATCACAGAGAAGGCTTCTTTTGCTCAAGTCTGTCATCTAGTGGCACTTGCATTCAGTACTGCAATAGAAGTTTTTTCTAAAATAAATAAATAAATGAATAAAATGAAAATGAATGCAAAACAGCAGGAACTCATTGTCTGGGCTCTTCCCCAGATGTCTTATGTTTCTTTTTCTTTTTTACTGTGAACATGGCTTGAGTTTCATACAGCTGCGCGAGGTGAGACTGTTTTTGTGATTTGTTGCCCATAATGGTTCAACTTTGAGGGTCATTTTCCTCCCAGACATGGTGGTAACAGTTCTCACCTTACCATGATCAGCAAGTGAGGGGCTGCGGACAACTTCCCGAGGGTATTCTGGTGATCTAAGTTTAAGGGGAGCAAGGTGGGAAAGGAAGGAAACCTGCAGGCGTCCAAAGTCCCCTGGCTACAGACAGGTGCACTGCGCCACATGCACTTCACTATTCACAAAGTGTTAGGGCTAGTTAGGGTTAGTTATTGGGCTTTCAGTGGAAAAACACACTATAATTAATTAATTAATTAATTCCATCCATTTTCTGAGCCGCTTATCCTCACAAGGGTCACGGGAGTGCTGGAGCCTATCCCAGCTATCTTCGGTCAGGAGGCGGGATACACCCTGCCAGCCAATCGCAGGGCACATACAAACAAACAACCATGCGCACTCACATTCACACCTATGGGCAATTTTAGAGTCTTCAATTAACCTACCATGCATGCTTTTTGAGATGTGGGAGGAAACCGGAGAGCCCGGAGAAAACCCACGCAGGCATGGTGAGAACATGCAAACTCCACCTGGATTTGAAACCCGGTCCTCAGAACTGAGAGGCAGACGCTCGAAACAGTCGTCCACTGTGCCACTCTAATCAATCAATCAATCTATCAATCAATCAATCAATGTATCTATCTATCTATCTATCTATCTATCTATCTATCTGTCAACCTTTGACCAACTGCTCAATATTTTAGTACTTTTTACACACCTTGCAGTTCTCTAACAAACAGCTGAAGGATAAAATTTTTAAAACAGGTGTTTGTTCCATGAACCAACCAATACATCAATCAATTAGAATTGGTTGTGCCCTGCGACTGACTGGCGACCAGTTCAGGGTGTAGTCCGCCTTTCGCCCGAAGTCAGCTGGGATAGGCTCCAGCGCCCCGCGACCCTAACCAGGATAAGCGGTGTTGAAAATGGATGGATGGATGAATTAGAATTGGTATTTAAAGAGTCCTCTTCATCATGCTGTTCACATTTTGACATCATGAGACCGAGACGACACCTAACAACTGATGAACAGTACCATACCATTGCAAGGTTTCAAACAGGATTTTCTCAGAGGGAAGTGGCCACTGAATATACAATGTCACTGAGGGTCATCAAGCAAGTTGCAACAGAGGTACAAAGAGACTGGAAGAGTCACAGAAAGGCAAAGAAGCGGACGTCCATGGATATCGATGTCGATTCATGGATAAAACACCTGTTGTTTGCTGTTCAGCTCCTTGTTAAATAACAGCAAGTTATGCGTAAAGTATTAAAACATTCAACAGTCCGACATTTTTATTCAACAGTTAGAAAAGGTCTAATTAAGTTCACCTGTAAAGGTAGGAATGCATTTTAGGTTCACGGTGAAATGTAATCCGAAAATTGAATAGCCCTAACTTTTTGTGAGTAGTGAGTGACTAACATATGACATGTATCTATCGAACACCGAGCCTCAGATGCTCATCAATATGGATCACTTTCATGACTTCATCTGTAGCCTTGCGAAGGTTAAACCAATACAGGGGTCTCCTTGGTTAACGACATCTGTTTCGACTCCACGGCGGTAGCCCGAATTGGTATGCAAGTCAGAATGCTCTAAAGTCATAATTACAGAAGCTACTTCTATCAAAAATCTAAAACACAGGCCATAAATCTAAAACAATACTTAAAAAAAAAATAAAAAAATACAGCAGTAATTTAGTGTCTTCTCATGCCGCATAATAACATATTGTTACGCTGCTGCACTAACTAGTTCATTATGTGCCTATGGTAGCCTCAAAATGTCAATACCATAAATATTTGTATGAATCAATTGTAGGCCATAAATATAAAACAAAGTAAAACTAGTATGTGGTAACTGAGCATGCCTTTCCATGCTGTGTGACGACGTATATCTCCGCTGCGACACTATTTCATTAAACGCCTTTTGTAACCTTGAAATAGCAAAATTATAGTCAATACTTGGATTAAAGACCCTTGCAGTTGATAAATATAAAACAATCAAATGAAAAACTGTAAATACTGTATGTATGTCAGGAGAGTCATAAACCGTCGACCCCCTGTAGTCTGCAAATGTGTGACTTGTCATTACGCTTGGGGTGTGACTGTACCGTAAATGTTTATATTCGCTGTCAGTCTGACCTGATGAGTCAAATGGGGAAGAAGAAAAATAAACAAATAAATAAATAAATATCAAGCCTCTCTGGACCCAAAGTAAAAAGAACCAGTCAGAGAAAGAAGGTGTGACTTACAAAACGTCATTATTTGCCGTGTAATTGCAGGCACACTCATAGCGGGCACAACCCTGCAGCCTTGCACTGAACTATTAATTTGGGCTTCAGGAGCTTTCCTAAAACTACGGTGAAATTGCCACCTCCACAAAATAAAAATATGGTCATCCCTCATTTGCCAACAACTTGGCATTAGACTAGCAAACAGAAGCACAGCGAAGGGACTTCAGGCAGCAGAAAGGATTCCGAACCGACGTTGAATTAGGAACCTTCCTACTCGACAGGTACAATTATCACCTTTTTGATTTTTTGTTGATTTGATACATTCCAAAAAATAATAGTTCAAAACCAATTACATTTAGTGTTATAGTAACACTCCATTACAATTAAGTCATGCACCCAATGTAGCAGCTGTAGGTAACATCGGCTTGTTTACCATGCTAATAGTATTGCTAACACTGCTATATTGTTGCAGCTGGATATGTGTTCTCTCACGACTATGCACTTTCACAATCGCATGTCATTATGAATGGCCATGTTTGAGAATTGCCTTGTGCACATCGGTCAGAGACTCGAGGAAGGGACGGCTTAGTGAAGTAAGGCTACGTTCAAATCTCGCTTGCAGCTTTAACACTGCAAACTTTCTTTTTATTAAGCAAAACGTGTGTCGTCTGGTGGCACCATCTGACTCAGCACTGTCAAGCAGACATTCATACAGATGGGAGTTTAATCAGGAGTCATTGTTCCGAAACAGCGGCCAAAAGTCAACACTGTGTTTTTCTTGGAGAGGGCAAGCGAGGTGAGCGTTCCAAATCGGGGGGGGGGGGCTTGAGGGCAGAGGTGAAGTGGGGGAGGAGGTGAAGAGGAGGCTGTATGTACTAGTGGAGCTGAGGAGGAAGGTTGGTTGGGCATTTTATTGGTCAATGTGAGTCAGGAACAACTGATGACTGGGATTTGACACTTGGGAGGCTAGGCACAAGATCATGTTAGGTATTGAATCATACGAGATTATTACTTAAATGCACACAGAGTGAAAATTTCCGCAATGTCTGGATGGAATTATGTGCTGAAGAGAGGAATCCCCTCCACCAAACTCACTCTTAATTGTAGTCTCTAGTCTCTAATTATGGAGATTGTGGGGGTTTGTCACTATTTTATGACACTGCCAAGAAACATGAACACAGCTCGCTTCAAAGAAAAATCCAAGGAGGTTTTAAACTCAACACGATGGGTTTTCAAAGCGGAAAACATGGGACTTGTTTATATTTAACAAGACAAGTGATAAGTGTGAGGTCTCCAATTGTTTGCCCTTGATGAAGATGTGCAAGAAAAGATCACGGTGGGAACAATAAACAAAGTGCACCACAAATAATGCGAGCCCGGCCTGATGTGAAGGTGCCAAGGACTCGCTTCCTTTGAAAAAAAGAACAAGGGATTGTGGTGGTCAGGCTGATAAACAGGAGGGTCTGCTGTGTTGCACTCAGGAGATGAATAATGAGATAGACTGCATGCCAACTGTGGTTGCCAAACAACAGAAGCTGCCGACTAACTGGACTGCAGTGTGCGGGGTGAAGGTGAAGGGTGGACACCACGCCATTTTGCTGCTTGTCTGCTCTCAGACTCCGAAGTATTCCCTGTCAAAACCAGGTAATATGAGTTCTTACGTTGATCATGGGCTAGAAAATCATTTAGCTATCAGAAGCGTAAGGAAATATTTAAAATAAATGAACATTTCCTTTAGTCATTCAAGTGTGATTCAGTGATTTAGACATAAAATATTCCATTACCACATCTCCCAGATTCTAATTTGGAAAATTAGGTGACATTATCCAATATAAATGTGCACAGAGAAGTCAACAAAACACCTTAAAAGGTTTTGTTTGTAGAATCTGAAACAGAGTATGGGAAGGTTTTACACCGCTATGGACGGCAGTAAATTATTTGGAAATATGCTGTGTGCTTACGGATTTATTAGAAAATAGTACAAATAATAAAAACAGACTAAAAATGTATTACAGATTTGTTACACTCACATGGGACAACAATACATACAGCCGCACAATCAGTTGATCTTTAAAAACTGTTCAAAAATACTGCCTTTATGAAGGTAACACAGTAATTCTGTTTGTGTCATGACTGTCATAGGAATTCATTAAGTGTCTAATTTTGTGGTCAAACTGCTCAAACACCTCACAGTATGATATTCACCTTCCATACCTCTGTGTCAATCGAAACGAAGAATAATTACATGAGTTTTTCTACACCTCTTCTTTTGGTTATTTTACAGGGGAATTTAATGAATTGGCGGGTGTTTTGTCTTTGCTTTCTTTTGGAGCCTGCCAACAGTCATTATTTGAGCCTTGCTCTGTTCAAATGATTGAGTCCCCATTGGAATCAGATTTGTTCTCTTTGCTAAGCCTCTTGTTGAGTCCACTGAAGTACTTCTCTCTGAAGGTGTTGTGTCCCTGGTAGGCACTGAAGCGAGGGTCCGACAGATGAGCCAGACCATCTAGTTCCTATGGAATGATAGACAGAGGTTACAGGAGATATGCTGCAGGACTCCCTCAACAAAGCGTCCATCCCTCCATTTTCTATACTGCTTATCCTTATTAGGGTCGCAGGTGCACTGGAGCCAGTGCCAGCTGAATTTAAGATGACAGTGTACACCCTGGAGTGGACAAACAGTGGCAGTGTCAAATAAAGCAATTTCCTTCAAAATTTCACTTGAAAATTACATTTGAGATCGTCCGACTTCAGATTTTGAAATGCAATTTGAGTCCGAAATGATTATATGCCCCAATCTTCCCAAGGTAGTGTTTTATTGTCTTCTAGGGTGGACCTTTAACACAATCACAATTAATTACAAACAAATTAGTAAAAAAAAAAAAAAAAAAAAAAAAATCACATACACGTATATATGTATATATATATATATATATATATATATATATATATATATATATATATATATATATATATAGATAGACACACACACAGACACAGTGGGGCAAAAAAGTATTTAGTCAGCCACCAATTGTGCAAGTTCTCCCACTTAAAAAGATGAGAGAGGCCTGTAATTTTCATCATACGTATTATACCTCCCCTCTGAGAGACAAAATGAGAAAGAAAAAATATCCAGAAAATCACATTATATGATTTTGAAAGAATTTATGAGCAAATGATGGTGGAAGTATTTGGTCAATAACAAAAAGTTCATCTCAATACTTTGTTGTTGTGTATCGTTTTTTGGCAATGACAGAGGTCAAACGTTTTCTGTTTTCACACACCGTTGCTGGTATTTTGGCCCATTCCTCCATGCAGATCTCCTCTAGAGCAGTGATGTTTTGGGGCTGTTGCTGGGGACTCCTTAGCTATGAACTTTTGTGGCTTTCCCATCCTATGGAGGGTATCAATGATGGTCTTCTGGCCAGTTCTCAAGTCTGCAGTCTTCCCCATATTGAACCCAACAGAGATAATTGAACTAAACTGAAGCAATTTAACGACACCTGGGGAAACCTGTGCAGGTACTTTTGTGTTTAGGAGATGATTAGTGTGTGTCACTGAGTTTAAAACATTTATGGCCTGCAAATTTATGGCTGATTTCTTAACAGTATTCCAATTTTTTAAATTCTTGATTTTGTGGGTTTTATGAGCTGGAAGCCCAAATTATGTAAAAATAAACAAATAAATACTGAATCTATAATCTATGAAAGTTTAACTTTGAATAGAATTATTTAAATAAATAAATGTTTCCATTATATTCTCATTATTTGGAAAGGGTCTGTATACAGTGTTCCCTCGTTTTTCGCAGTTAACGGGCACCAGAACCCCCCGCGAAAGGTGAAAAACAGCGAAACCCACCCCCCCCCCACCCACGCCCCCCCCAGGAATTTTCGTGGATGTGTATGTGGGTACCACAATGTTTAAAATATGTAAACAGGATTTATACTTTACATATTTGAGAAAAAGATTACAACAGTACACGTATTTACTTAAATCTTCAATTATAAAACCTTATACAGTAATTAACATTTATTATACAGTAATTTTGTATCTTTTCCCTGCAATCAGCAATCCACAATGCCAATGCAGCTTCCATTTTCACAATTCTCTTATTACGCAGAGTTACCACACGTTTCGCTTCCTTATTGAAGGTTATTGAAGCGGTTTTGCTTTGACTGTTTGCTTCCTCTTTCTTTATGTACCGCACTGCAGATTCATTCACTGCCATAATGGCGTGCCACAGATGCATAACTTCTGCCCTCTTTGATCAAATCTAAAAGTTTTACTTTTTCGCTGATGGTCATCATCATCTTCTTCCTCCTCTTGGGCGCCCCAGAGGAAGCTTTCGCAGGGGCACAGCGCTTCGGTGGCATTGTAAAGGCTTGCTTAACTAATCAAAAAAATTATCGCTTAAACAAAAAAGTTATTGCGAACACAACAGCATGGATGAGACTGGGGAGACACAACAAGGAAAGATGCTGGGTGAGGCTGCGATGATGCACAGCCAATCAGTTCACGGGATAAATCCACTCGTGCTCTCATTGGTCGATGTCGCGCCGGGAACCAATCACGCGCCTTGTATGAGTGCCCATACGGTACAGGCATGTACAAAGCCTCAGTCAACTCATCTCTTTGTTTGGCATGCAGGGAAACCTCCTCTCGAGCGCATCAACATGAAACAACGCGTCTTTCCGCAATGTGGCTGCCGATATGGCTGTATTTTTTATTATTATTATTATTTTTTTTTTATGAATATTTTGGAAAAACCCGCGAAGCACTGAAGCCACAAAAGGTGAAGCGCGAAGTGGCGAGGGAACACTGTATATACAGAATTCCAGCTTTTATTTCATGGTATTTACATCTAGATGTGTGAAACAACTCAGGACAGAGCACCTTTTGTTTGACGCCCACCCACTTTTCAAGTGAGCAAAGGTATTGGAACAGACATTATTCAATTTACTTAAAAGTGAATAACACTGAATATTTGGTGGCATAGCCCTGACTTGCAATAACTGAATCAAGCCTGCGACACATTGACTTCACCACAATGTTGCATTCTTCATTTGAAATGCTTTTCCAGGCCTTTACTGCAGCCTCTTTCAGTTCTTGTTTGTTTCTGCGGGGTTCTTTCTTCAGTCTCCTCTTCAGGAGGTAAAATGTGTGCTCTCTTGGGTTAAAGTCCGGTGACTGACTTGGCCAGTCTAAGACCTTGCACTTTCCCCCCCGATGAAGTCCTTTGTTGTGTTGGCAGTGTGTTTTGGGTCATTGTCATGTTGCATGATGAAGCTTCTCCCGATTATGATGCATTTTTCTTTTAGTTGCCAGACAAAATGGTTTGCAAACCTCCACAGGGCAGGGGTGAAGGTATCACAATCAACTGTTCGAAGAAGACTTCGAGAGAGGAAATATACAGGCCATACCACAAGATGCAAACCACTCATCAGCAAAAACAATCGGAAGGCCAGATTGGATTTTGCAAAGTAGTAGAGAGATGAGCCACAAAAGTTTTAGAACAAAGTTTTATGATTAACTTCTACAAAAGTGATGTAAAGCCCAAAGTATGGAGCAAGAAAGGATACGCTTATGATCCAAAACACACAAGCTCATCTGTGAAGCATGGTGGAGGTAATGTCATGGCTTGGGCTAGTATGGCTGCTTCTGGAACGGGCTCACTCATCTTTATTTATGATGTAACTCATGATGGTAGCCGCAGAATGAATTCTGAAGTCTACAAAACTATTTTGTTTGGCAATTTACAGAAGAATGCATCCAAACTAATCAGGAGAAACTTCATCATGCAACATGATGTAGGCACGTGCACTTCTATTTTTTTTCTTTTTCTCATTTTACTAAAATGGCGAAGCAGTGAGCGAATCTTAAGGCAGCGCTAACACCGCTAATAGAAGCAAATATGGCGGCGCCTGTGGTTGCGGAGGTGCCCATAAGGTGCGTTCGTAAATGCTATTTGACATCCCAACACTACTCAGAATATGTACATTAAAAGTGTGTGAGTGTAGTAGAGCGCACTACGAGGATATTTACAAACCCACTCGTAGATGTGCCTGAGCCAGTGTTGAACTCTGGGTAAAGTAGCCACAAACAAATGCTTGTTTGTGGCGCTGTCAATGGGTTGTGATCTTACATAAAAAAACTACATATCCCAACACATTTACGTTTGTCACATCTACATTTATTTTTAGCATTTATTTGGCTCCCGAGCAACATTGGAGGGTAGGAAAAAATAACACATATACATATGCATATATATATATATATATATATATATATATATATATATATACACACACATATATATACACACATATATATATATATACATACATATATATACACACAGTGTGGACGGAAAGTATTCAGTATTCTGAACCCCTTAAATCTTTCACTCTTTGTTATATTGCAGCCATTTGCTAAAATCATTTAAGTTAAATTTTTTCCTCATTAATTTACACACAGCACCCCACCCATATTGACAGAAAAAAAAAAGAATTGTTGAAATTTTTGCAGATTTATTAAAAAAGAAAAACTGAAAATCACACAGCCATAAGTATTCAGTCCCTTTGATCAGTATTTAGTAGAAGCACCCTTTTGAGCTAATACAGCCATGAGTCTTTTTGGGAATGATACAAGTTTTTCACACCTGGATTTGGGGATCCTTTGCTATTCCTCCTTGCGGATCCTCTCCAGTTCTGTCAAGTTGGATGGTGAACGTTGGTGGACAGCCATTTTCAGGTCTCACCAGAGATGCTCAATTGGGTTTAAGTCAGGGCTCTGGCTGGGCTATTCAAGAACAGTCACGGAGTTGTTCTGAAGCCACTCCTTCGTTATGTTAGCTGTGTGTTAAGGTCATTGTCTTGTTGGAAGGTGAACCTTGGGCCCAGTATGAGGTCCTGGGCACTCTGGAGAAGGTTTTCGTGCAGGATATCCCTGTACTTGGCCGCATTCATCTTTCCTTTGATTTCAACCAGTCGTGCTGTCCCTGCAACTGAAAAACATCCCCACAGCATGATGCTGCCACCACCATGCTTCACTGTTGGAACTGTATTGGACAGGTGATGAGCAGAGCCTGGTTTTCTCCACACATGCGTGCAGAATTAAGGCCAAAACGTTCCATCTTGGTCTCATCAGACCAGAGAATCTTATTTCTCACCATCTTGGAGTGCTTCAGGTGTTTTTTTAGCAAATTCCATGCGGGCTTTCGTGTGTCTTGCACTGAGGAGAGGCTTCCGTCGGGCCACTCTGCCATAAAGCAGACTGGTGGAGGGCTGCAGTGATGGTTGACTTTCTAGAACTTTCTCCCATCTCCCGACTGGATCTCTGGAGCTCAGCCACAGTGATGTTTGGGTTCTCCTTTATCTCTCTTACCAAGGCTCTTCACCCCCGATTGCTCAGTTTGGACGAACGGCCAGCTCTAGGAAGGGTTCTGGTCGTCCCAAACATCTTCCATTTAAGGATTATGGAGGACACTGTGCTCTTGGGAAAATATGAAGTTAACAGTGAGGCAACACTGTGTCCAAGCACATCTTCAGTTGTATACAAGAGACCTGTGGTGCCCGAAATGGCAATGCAACGCAGCATGGCAACACGTTTCCAAGCCCTTACTTGTCGAGGAGAACGCTGGCAACTTCAGCATCCCTTTAAAAAGCTGGCAGACTGTCATGGCACTCCCCTACTGGGTCAGCACTCTTATGTATGAATAAATATACAATTATTTGCTAACAAGAATGTATCAGATTATTAACAGAGGTCATAATACACCAATGACAACACATATAAACGCAGAAATCGATTTTGGCCAGTACACAACCGAAAATGCTTCACAGTGTCCCTTTAACGTGCTTGTCAATAATTTTTCTTTCTAACCTCCTGAGACAACAACACTTCCTCTGGCCCATGTTTAGTGTGATACACCATGTCACCAAATAGCACAGTGATTACTTAGGCCAACTGACTGATTACAAGTTTGAAGACTTATGGCGCTAAATAGAGCAGTGGTTCTCAACTGCTGCCACACTGCAGGACCTGCATTTTCTTATTGTTGCAAAGTCGCAACTGACTTTTGTAGAAGTTAACAATAAAGCATTTTTAATTAAAAAATAGACTCTGAAAACATATGTACAGTATCTTGTATTTTAAAATTACATTTTCAAATCCGTTTGACATTCTGCTAAAAGCATATTGCTACTGCTCGCCAAAGGCTAAGCTGCAATGTATTTGTTTACAAAGTAAACTAGTGACTAGAGAATCCCTGAATTGAAAGACACACCTTGTTTGAACATGTTCCTGTAGTCAAATTATTTCCTTCTATCTGCATTTTAATTATCTTTTCTATGGGTACCATCATTTCTGTCCAGGCCTGTCTCATGAGTTTGTTTTTTAAAATAATTCTGTTGAACCACATTCATAAATATTCATAATTTTTTTATTTATTATTACTTTTGTCAGATTCAGGTTATTTCTGAGACCACTGTAGGCTTTTCTTTCAATAACAGAGGGGTGCCAACAATTTGGCCACCTCTGTATGTGTGATGACACAGGCCAAGCAAGGCATGCTGGTGAATGACTAAAGATGGGGGTGGAACGAGGCCTCCTTAAAAAGAGAAAACGCTTCAGCAAGAAGATTCATTTGTATCGTGGCAGCTCTACTCTACAACGTTTGAGTGTTTTGGGTGAAAGGGATATCAGATAGAGAGATGGATTGTTTTCCGTATGAAGTGTGATTAAGCCATTTGGGTTTCCAGTGTGAGAAAAATAAGTTGAGCACTACCAGATGGTGAAGCTTAGAATGACACTGTGGCTTCCATTGCATGACACCGTGGCTTCCATTACACATGCACATACATGTATAATATGACACATACTCATGTGGTTACATAATAAAGTTGATGTAAAGCCATAAAAGGGGGGAGGATAGTCAGTTAAGACACATGCTCTCATTTTACATGAATTACGTCATGTATTTGTTGCTGTGTATGCTCACACATAGTGTAGTAAACACACAAGTTGTTACTGTGCAGATGTGTTCCTCTCACTTATAATTAGGAAACCACAAAACATAACTTAGAGCAGCACACTCGAAAAAGTCCTGACTTTAACTGCGATCTGAATTAAATTCGATTATAAGGTGAACTCCAGTCACACCAGGAAACAATATTCTTGAAACCGTTCAGATTTTCTTACAGACAAATAATTCACATCACATCAGCACATTTTCACAACAGTGAATCCATGAAGAAATGTTATGTATACAAGAAGTACACATGAAATGTGTGGAAATACATCATGCACAGACTCTTGTGAGCTTCAATAAAGACATGATGTAAAACTTATATATAATTGAGCACTGATTGATTAATTTTCAACCTCCAAAAAACATACACACACCTCTGGTTCTTTGACCTTCTCCATGGTGATCAGGCGACGGGACGTGTGGCTTGATAGCATCTGTTCACAGTTGCTAATGAGCCGCAGACATGGATGGAGGGGAACCATTTCCTCACAGTATCTGCAAACCAACAAAAGCATTAATTCGTCTCCAATTAGTCAGGCAAGGGGGACCTAAAGGCTGCAGAAATGATATATCATTATACAGCACAGAAACAATAATTTAACTCATTCAGTGCCAAACACGTAATACGTGTTTGGCACTGAATGTTATGTTATGTTATGACGAGGATCCTGGTTGACATGTCAGCAGCCATGAAACAACACGAAGCGTCATGAATGACGTGATTTTCAGTGAGTTTGCGTCACTCACAGCGCATTATACAGCTAAATATGTGATTATTTTGCAATCAAAAGCCATTCCTAAATGCTGTTTTAGCTGTATTATACAATGAAACCACTTTCAGATGTCCGAGATGTGACAAAAAGCAAAAAAATATATACAGTACAAGCATCGAAGTTACTGCTGCATAAATGCTGCTTTTCACAAAAAGCTAATTATCTCCATATTCTGAGACGTAACCAAAAAACGTAAAATTTACCTATGTTTCACTGCACATAACTAAAGAACGGAAAATGGTAGGATCTAGCTTTTTTCCAGTGCTGACAGAAGAGAGTTCATCCCTTCATTGATTAATTTCATTAATTTGGTAGATTTTGTATGATTATAATCACAGAACAATGTTCTGTAAACCTTGAAAAGTCAGTCAAAACCCTCAAAAACGGCTGGCACTCGGGGTGGTCTTTTCTGAAAATGGGTGGCACTGAGTTTTAATTTTCTATTCATCAAATAACCATTCAAATTCAAGTACAGTAATAGCTTTAGACCAACTTTGACCCAAGGTTCAAGTGTGTGTTGCATATTAGTGACAAAAGTCCAATCAACATGGTAGCAAAGTCAGATGGAGGTTCGGTTCGCTAATGACTATTTGTTGGCCCTGTCGCCCTGACGACATTTAGTGCAAAACAGTCAATATTTAGTTGTCACGGTAACTAGATGTGATGCAGGGAGCATACAATTCTCACGTCTATCAGAAGTCACATGTTAGAACTATGCGTCTTTGGTAAGGGCCATTTCACACAAAATACAGCTAATGTTATTTGGGTGTTCATCCATCAATTGTCTATACCACTTGTACTCATTGGGGAGCCTACCCCAGCAGACAAGAGGCGGCAGTACACACTGAACTGGTTGCACATATAGACAACCCCCCACTCACACTACTGTTCACACCAATGGACAATTTAGAGTCCTCAATAAACCTACCATGCACGTTTTTGGAATGTGGGAGGAAGCCACGCAAGCGCAGAGAGAACATGCAAACTGCACACAGAAAGCCAGAGTCGAGATTGTAATCTATTAAATAAAATACAACAATCTCTCTTGATCATTCTATTCAGCTTGTTATGATTTGATTTTTTGACATGATTTTGTGTCACCTGTCAAGCTTAGAAACTCACTCACACAAACCTGAGCACACGCATGTGCATCTGCCGGAGCACACAGAAGGCAGACAGACGCATATGATTGCCATTGTTCCAATCATCCAGTCACGGCTGCAGATATGTACACAAATTGGGAAGTAACAGAAACCTGATAGCTTCAGATTGGACCCAAGAGACAGACTACATTTGGGCTGCCACACAGACACATTCGAAAGCACACAGGGGTCAGCCTGCACACAACACAGATAGACAGTTGACATACATCTGACGTGCCTGGACTCAAGACGTTTATTTTGGCAGGGCTCTGACAGACATGGAGGCAAGCACTGGTAGATGAGCAGGAAAGACAAATGTGTGAACATGATGACACACGTGTACACATATCCTTGTAGAGGAGGCCACACACATCCACGCAAACTGTGTGAACGCCACCACTTACACAAAAGCAGGAACAAAAGTACACTTCAAAGGTTAGTAACTTTTCCTGACAAACTTGCAGTAAAACCACGAGGATAAAAGATTATCTCATCCCCATGTCCCTTGCAGGGTGTTCTTCTACAATGGCCGTCGTTGCTGTTGCTGTGGTTCTTACCTTTACCGGTTAACACTTGCATATGCAGTCAGCACTACGTCTGCAAGGACGTTTCAATAATAAACACTTTTGTTTCATGTCTTACAGTACATCCTATCGTTGTCAAGTGTAAAAGGAAGCTTACTGTTGTGGTTTACTGGGACCTGAAGGAACACACCTGTGTACCACTCACTACAAATACTGTCATTTACACAGGTAAGTACGCACATACAGGACAATGTTTTCGAGAATTGGAATGGAATAGTGCCTGAGGGTATTCTGCAAGGCAATGGGAAATTATGGTGAACAATCCTTTGTGGTTCTGGTCAACAGCACAAACTGAGACAGATGTTAAAACTGTTGAAACATAACAGAATTTCACAAGTCTGTAGCCTTTACTATACAAAAGCAGTGTTGAACTGTGTAATACGTGTTCTATGCTGTTTTTTGGTGCAAAGATGCCCCCTGTTGGTAGCCAATTGCATTACCTCACAAGGAGTGAATCACAGTGAACCTGAGTATATTACAGGCAAAGTAGACTGTCTGAAATGCAGTAGTTCCATTGAGGAACCAGGAATGACATTCATTTATCATTTATCACTGCCTGCCCGTGGAGGTGAAGGTTCCTTTCAGTCTCTGAGATATTACTGGTCCATTACTCTCGCGTTTTAAATGATCCAATATTCTACAAAATGGTTGACATAGCCTATAATGGATGTGCTCCAACTTATTATCTAATGATAGCATTTTGATGGTTACTCACTCTGGCCTATAAACGGGCAGCCAGTAGACCAGCCTCCCTCCCATGACCAGGCGATGTGTAGAGAAGTTTAGCATGTCAGCTAATATTTCACTCAGGTGGTAGGACTGGGATACGGCCACATGCGACTCGGCATAGCTAGAATGAGCAAAATATTTAGCATTTACCTGTAGTGTGTCCCTTTACCTTTTTGGTCATAGAATAACAAACTTACATGCCATCTGCAGGTTTTGTAGTTTCTTTTTGGGAGCCTGTTCTTCTTGTGGACTCACGTATACCATATGGAGCTGTACACACGACAAACCAACAAGTGACATTTTTACAAACAGTAGACGTATATAAGACTGCAAAGTACATTCACAATATTAAATAGATTAGTTAAGCTAATACCTTTCTGAGAGTTTCAATTAAAATGGGCATTGTTATTTTTGTAATGGCAGAATATTCAATGTGTAGCGCCAAATGACACATTATGAAATATGACACAGTTGATACGATGACAAATTAACATACGATCGGTAATGACGGCATCAAAGAGAGCGACGTCCCTCCAAACAGGCTTGGATGCATCAGACACCATCACATCCACATACATCTTCTCTGTTCCATACTGTCGCAGGTTGGCACGGATGTTCTCATCAGGTCCTCGCCACGTCTGATCTTTGCGGCTTGACCTTCCTGAAAGAAAAATAAAATACCATTTAGTGGTACAACGGAATGGTATTTCAAATTCAGACCTTGTGTTCTAGTGCCAGTTTTGACCTGTTACAACATCTCCACATCTTAATTAAAATACAGAATGACTAAGACTATAATTATGGGTGGGTGGGGGGAGGGGGATACCTTTGCCATGAATAGTGTTGTAATCAATATCCGATCCACACACGTACGCTCCAAAATGAGAACAAGCAACCAACAGGCTTCCTTTAACATATCAAAAGAGCACTATTTCATTAAATACTCTGTAATATATCAGTAATATAGTAGCCCACTAACTCACCAGTGCCAACAAATGGGTCAAAGACAAGATCATGCTTTTTGACCTTGGCATGGTTGGCCATGATGAAGGAGAGGCCGGCATCCATACTGGTGTTTCCAATAAAGTGTCTGTTCTTCACACTGTGAGAACGAATCAATTCTCGCTGACCATCCGCTATCTGTGTGGAGGTTCATAACAAGTGGTGTGGCATCAAGATGAAAATCAGATCTGCACATTTTATAGCTACTTTTCAACTCATTTATGGAACCTTGCAATTTGATATATTGGTGTCAATAATTTTGGCTCCCAGACTTCACCTTCTGGTGGGTAGTATAATGTATTTGTAAACCACTGTGGTAAAAATATTTTGATAAATTATACAATTTTATAAAAGAAAAGGAAAGCAAGCTAACACCTTGTTTTCAATATAACATTGTATATTATTGAAATAATCATTTACTGGGAAATTATATCAACATGGTTCACGTCATAGCAATGACAGAGATACTGTTTTCCTTGTTACACTTTCAGATGTCCGAGATGTCCTTTACTGTTTTAGATCCTCTCTGATTTAAATTCACTATTATCACTGTTCAATCAGTTTGTTAAAATATACAGTGCCGTGAAAGAAGTATTGGCCCCCTTCTCAAATGCTTATATTTTTGCAGTTTCCCCACATTAATATTTAAGATCATCAAACAAATGTAAATATCAGACTGTAACCCAACTGAAAATAAAATGCTGTTTTTAAAGGGTGATTTCATTTATCAAGGGAAAAATAACTATTCAAAATGACCTGGCCCTGTGTAAAAAAAAAAAAAGTACTGACCTCCTAAACCTAATAACTGGTTGAGCCATCCCCAGCAACTATAATCAACCATTTTCTACAAACTGACAATTTCACATCTCTGTGGAGATATTTTGGCCGACTCTTCCGTGCAGAATTGTTTGAATTCAGCAAAAAATTTAGGTTTTCGAACATGAATGCTCTTTTTAAGGTCATGCATTTCAATCATATTCAAGTCTGGACTTTAAGTAGAAAAACGCGAAAACCATTTTGTTTTTTTAAGCCATTCAGAAGTCAGAAGTTGACTTGCTGATGTGTTTTAGATCGTTATCCTGCTGCAGAACCCAAGTGCGCTTCACCTTGACGTCACAAACTGATGGCTGAACATTTCTGCTAAAGAGTAGAATTCATGGTTCTATCAATCACAGCAAGTTGTCCAGGCCCTGAAGGAGAAAAGTACACCAAGACCATCACATTACCACCACCATGTTTGACTGTTAGTTTGATTATGTTTTTCTGAAATGCTGTGCTACACTTACGCCAGATGTAACAAGACACACACCCGCCTCAAAGCTCAACTTTCACCTCATCAGTCCATATAATATTTGGAATCATTCAGATGTTTTTTTTTTTTTTTTGCAAAAGTGAGAGGAGCCTTTATCTTCTTTTTGGTTTAGCAGTGGTTTTGTTGTGTCATGAGCACTGACCTTAACGGAGGCAACAGAGGTTTGCAGTTCTTTAGAAGTTGTCCTAGAGGACATGCTGGAGAGACTACGTCTTTCGGCTGGAACTGGGAACGCCTCGGGATCCCCCTGGAAGAGCTGGTTGAAGTGGTTGGGGAGAGGGAAGTCTGGGCGTCCCTGCTAAAGCTACTGCCCCCCCAACCCGACCTCGGATAAGCGGTAGAAAATGGATGGATGGATGTATTGGAATCTACTTCTGATCGTGTCATTTTGTTGCAGCTTTTTTAGATCTTCTGTCCAACTTGATTTTGTCGGGACAGATTCTGTTTAAGTGACTTCTTGATTGAACAGGTCTGGAGGTAATCAGGTTTGGGTGTGATCAGTGAAAATTAACCAAACATTGTGATTACCCACAATTAATTCATGATTGAACGAGGAGGCTAATTACTTTTTCACACAGGGCCAGGTAACTGAATAGTTTCCGCCCCCCCCCCCCTTAATAAATGAAATCACCATTTAAAAACAGCATTTTATATTTGTCTGATATTTACATTTGTTTGATGATCTTAAACAATGAAGTGGGGAAACTATGCAAAAATAAAAGAATTAGAGAAGGGAGCCAATACTTTTTCACAGCACTGTCGATGTCATTTGCCGTCAAACCTCTCCAGTTTCTCACCCATCGGCCAAAATAAATGTAATCTGGATGCTCAGGGATGTTGTTTGGGTCAGTGCCATAATCTTCCAGTAAGCAGAAGATGTGCTGAGGGTTCTTTAGATTTACAACACCCTGAAATGGCAGGTAATCCATTGCCTGCACAGGGAATAAACATGATATTGTGAACATGCAGTCACTTTAACTTTAGGTACAGCCACACCTCTAATGAGATCCAATACTGCACAATAGGTGTGTCAAAAATGATCTAAAAAATAAATGTAGTTTTGTACTTTACTTGAACATAACAGCAGCTAACTATAACAGACTTTCCATCTGAGTATTATAATCATTGTACATGCCTTTTTTGTTTTTTTAAATCTTGTATTGGATCACATTAGATTGTACTGGTGTACGCAAGAACAAAGCAAAGTGTTGGGTGAATGGTTGAGTTGATCGAAATGCAACCTATTTCATTGAAATGTACACTCTCATGTAACAATTCCGTCACTTACATCAATTCGTTTAATTCTTTCTGTGAAGTCCAAGGTTTTATTGAAGGTATAAACATTTATTCTGTATGTTGAGTCTTTGTGCAAGAATGGCAACTGCCAAAGAGAAAGCACAGAATGAAGGTTTTAGTAGAACCATAAAGATTGTTTAACATTATACAGCAAAACTGACCACTGACCATGTTCTGTTCTGGGTAGCTCAGTAAGGATGTTCTGAGCTCACTGTGGTTTGGTCCATGGCCCCATAGCTCAAACGCAGACCTTGATGTATGTTTAATAATAACTACAAATATTACTGTGCATAAAACCCCAGAATGATTCAAAAATACCTCATGAACGGCAATACATGAAAACACTGTACTGGGTGCAATATGTACATCATGAAAAATATTGATTTCTTGATTGCAAGCATAAAAATTCTTACTTTGCACAAACAGATCGGGCCATGACGCAGCAGATATCGTCCTCTGTCAAATCATCTAGACACCAGAAAGGACACTTGGAGAGAGTTAAAGTACTGTTAACTCTCTACTTTACTTAAAATTTTATATTTTGCTGTTTTGTATCATTAAAATTACCGTATATCATCTTGTTCAGGGTCACGGGGAGCTGGAACCTATCCCAGCTGACTACTGGGGAAAGGCTACAGCCTGGACTAGTCATTAGTCAATCGCAGGACACACATAGATTACCAGTCAGCTGAGATCGGCTCCAACTTACCCGCAACCCTAACGAGGACAAGTAATATACAAAGTGGATGGATGGATGCACTGTCATCTCTTCTCGACAATGCAACACCCAATAGGACATGATGAGAGAGAACAGAAAATGACAGGGGAGGACAGGATGTGGGAAATGAGCAAGGCAGTGCTACTGATGAGTGGTGCAGAGGGATACTTTTATAGTTTCTAAACATCTGAAAGAACCTATGATTTGATATCTTAATATAACCTGTGTTATTGTTCGTGGTCCCAGAACAAGCAATTAAAACCTATAGCGTGTCTATGAAACTAATTAATGAATTAAAACCATAACCTCTACAGAGTTGCTGAGCCGCCACATTATGGAAGGGTGGGCCCAGCCCCCTCCACCTGCAAGGGAGAGCCAAGCCAGTGAGCCCATCCAGCGGGGGACCCAGGCAGGGGAACGCCACTCACTCCCCAGGACCCAGGGCGGTCCCCCAGCCCAACTGAAGCGCCCCGAACAGTCCAAAAGGGAGGGCCAAGGGTAACGGACCACCACTCCCCACACCCCGCGCACCCCACCGATGCCACCACTTTTACCAACCTTGGAGAGCAACCACCAAAAGGGCCAAACGCAGGAGCCAGCTGCCACCCGAAAAAGGTCACAGCTCGCCAAAAGCAAGCCCATGTTAAGCGCAGGTACTTGTGTTCAGTTGCCGACTAATCTCATAAACTAGGGATGAGCATACAGTATCTATCCTGGGTTATCAAATATAAAATCTGAAAAATGTGTTGTGCATTTGTATTCAGCCCCCTGCATCAATAACACCTTCATGGAGAACCCCCTCCAAAAGTCATCAAGTCGTCGGGGGGGTTGGAGAATTTTCCTTCCAGATACTTGTCAACCGGGGCTGGACATAGTTTTCCCACCATATATTTGATGTCGACAGGGGAGTGGTGGGGCTGCCGGACAGCTAGGGGCCCTCAAATGCTCATGGCCCTGAGACTGTTGTTCCCTTTTTCCCACAGTTCGACACCCCGTCCGCTTTGCCTTTCTACCAGCTTTGCACATCTAGGCACTGATACTTTTGCCCATTCTTTTTTTGCAAATTTACTCAAGCTCAGCCAGATTGGATGGAGAGCGTCTGAGAGCGTCTGTCTTTCAAGTCTTGCCACAATGTTCAATGGGATTTGGTTCTGGACTTTGACTGGGCCATTGTAACATGAATATTCTTTGATCTAAACCATTTCATTGTAGCTCCGGCTTTATGTTTAGGGTTATTGTCTTGCTGTAAGATTAATCTATTTTCCCTGTTTTTTGCAGCTTCCAAAAGGTTTTCTTCCAGGATTGCCCCGTATTTAACTCCATCTTCCCATCAACTCTGACCAGCCTTCCTGTCCAAGCTGAAGAAAAGCATCCCCACAGCATGATGTTGCAATGTTTCACAGTGGGGATAATGTGTGGCAGAAAACGAACACTGCTCGTCACTGTTTGCCGTGACCCCTCCATGGATTGTAGCAAACTGCAAACGGCACTATTCAACAACGGCTTTCTTCTTGCCATTATTCCATGAATGCCAGATTTGTTGAGTACACGACTTGTGGACAGATTTTTCCCACCTGAGCTGTGGACCTCTGCAGCTCCTCCAGAGTGACCTTGGGCCTCTCGGCTGCTTCTCTGACAAATGCTCTCCTCGCTCGCTTTCGTTTAGGTGGACGGCCATGTCTTGGTAGATTAACAGTTGTGCCATATTGTTTCTATTTTCGTATGATGGATTTGAACGGTGCCCTTTGAGATGTTCAAAGCTTGGTAGTGATGTTACGCTTCAAAGCATGTGTCAGGTAATGGATGGGGCGTTTCCACAAAGTGCGTATCGAGGCTTGCTTCATTTAGGCGAGGAGACGGAAATGATGACGTCTGAAACCTCGCTTCCCAGCTATACCACGTGACCGATTCGGGAAGTGCTTCAGATTTTGCCGGGACGTTTGACAGCAATATAAACCCTTCATGCGGGCTCTCCATTTAAAATGTGTTTATTTTTTGTGTTTGGCGAAAGCTTGGACAGGCGGCACGGTGGACGACTGGTTAGAGCGTCAGCCTCACAGTTCTGAGGACCCGGGTTCAATCCCCGGCCCCGACTGTGTGGAGTTTGCATGTTCTCCCCGTGCCTGCGTGGGTTTTCTCCGGGCACTCCGGTTTCCTCCCACATCCCAAAAACATGCATAAATTGGAGACTCTAAATTGCCCGTAGGTGTGACTGTGAGTGCAAATGGTTGTCTGTTTCGATGTGCCCTGCGATTGGCTGGCAACCAGTTCAGGGTGTAACCCGCCTCCTGCCCGATGACAGCTGGGATAGGCTCCAAGCACGCCCGCGACCCTAGTGAGGATAAGCGGCTCAGAAAATGGATGGATGGATGGAAAGCTTGGACAGTCGAGAGAGCGAGCGACTGTAACGGATTACAGCTCGCACAGTACCAGATGTCACTCAGTGGTCGTGCAATTTCGAACCTCAGGCAGCACCGTGCAGGATAGATAACTATCATTACTTCAAACATAAATTACGTTTGTTTATCAAGAACTGTATTTTCCTACAATTTCTTATTTAATTCAAAGGTGATGTGTCTATTTTGTTCCAAGCAAATGGGTAGAAGAAACACTACGGGAGAGGAAAAATTACCGTACGGCAATTTATATAATCCTGCTCTTTGGTGAATCACTTGAAACAAAAGAACTGTTGAGAAGCTGTTATTTCTGAATACAAATTCACCCGTTCTATACGCCATTGTCCAAGTTACACAAGCAATTGCAGTGCCTTCGTCCTGGTTCCGCAAGCACTTTCACAGTCCTGTCTGCTTAAAGTGACAGAAAAACATGATACAACCTGACATAGCATATGATACTACCATTTTGGAAACATTTTACGCACACAGAGAATATGCTTAAAAATAATCTATTATACACTTTGTGCCGAGAAATTCTTTGGTCAAAAATTGTTTTGTAATACAATGTCTTTGACAAGGGCCAAAACAGAGGCAGAAATGCAATGCGTCCCACATAATGTGGTTAAGAACAGCTTCCTGTGGTTATGCGCATGGCCAGCAGGTGGTTTCGTGTGCACATAAAGCATCAAGAAATTAACCATTACTCCAGCCAATTCACTGAAGCGTTAACATGCCTCATGAAGCTTCATCTGACCATCACTAATGCTCTGGCTAATTATTATTTTTTTTAATATATAACCTAAACCTGTTTTAAACTTCTCTAGAACTTCATCCCTGACCTGTCTGGTGAGTTCCTTGGTCTTCATGACGCTGTTGTTCACTAGTGTTCTCCTACAAACCACTAAGGCCTTCACGGAACAGGTGTATTTACACTGAGAGTAAGTTACACACAGGTGGACTATATTTCCTAACTTGGTGACTTAAAGCAATTGATTGCACTGGATTCTATTCAGGGGAATTAGAGTCCAGTTGGCTGAATATAAATGCACGTCACACTTCAGATTTATATTTGCTTGAAATTTTAACAACTGTGTATCATTTTTTTTTGTTCCACTTCAAAATTATGTGCTACTTAGTGTTGGTCTATCACATCAAATTTCCACAAAATACACTCAAGTTTGTGATTGTAAGGTCACAAAATGTGAAAAAGTTCAAAGGGTATGAATACTTTATCAAAGCACTGTAATTAAGTCACACTCTTTTATTCTAATTTTAAGTACGTTTTTGAGTAAATTCTCTACAGGCAAATAGCACTCAAAAACGTTCCCTGTTCCGACACACAAAAAAATCATCATCTGATTATCAAAATTCTTGCAGCATTGTACTCAGGTTGAACTGGCCATTCCAACCAGACTTTTTTTTTTTTTACAGACTGCTATTTTTGGGTAATTTTGTCACATTGCTACTGTTATGGATACCTTTTCTTTAAAGTTCAACCCAGGACTGAAAGGTTTTCCTCTGAGAGCCAGCAGTGCCTTGATTTCCTGGAGAAATGAACACATAAATAATGACTTATAATTACACATATTTTAGAAGTGTTAATGCTGCAGCAGTAGCAAATCCGTATCATGAAAAAACACAAGACATTGTTTTCGCAAATATAAAGCATACTGCACTATTCTGTCCTTAGATCCTGCTGCATGAGAACAAAATCACTGTTGTTAAAATATGTGCAAATGTCATTTCCGATCAACTTAGATAAAGCGCTACTCTCATCCTCAAGAGCTCACCGATTTAGCTAACAAAAAAAAAGTTTAACCTGAAATTAAAAATGTTTACAAATGTAGCTAAAACTTCCTTATTTCTCAACGGATTTGCTCCGTTCCTACTTCTATGTGTTAAGATCATTCGGGTTATGTAATCATACACTAACGCTCATAACCAAAGCCTTCAAGCTTGATTCCAACGTTCCCTAAAAGCTTCCGATTGTATTAGCGGACAGCTAACACACGACAGAAGGATGTCGTCTATGGCTTTGCTCTTTTCTATAAATCCATGTACTGTCTCTCATGAAAAGATCGGGATGGAATTGATGCCAGTTTATGCAGATTTACCGGTAACCTGAACTCCAAGTTATCTTGAGCAAGATGCAATAAATATTGAAGCCCTGATCGTCTACTGGGGGCTGCCATGTTTATTGTTGATTCAAAATACGTCCGGCTAGAAACAAAGTCGAGGAAAGAACGACCCATTGCAGGGAAGAATTGAATAATTCTCTGTGCGTTTTACAATGCCACATGTGATTTTGTAAATGCGTACTGTACGAACATGATAACAAGTGGAAACCAATTAGATGTGTATTCAAACTGGTGTATAATGGGGTTTAACTTTAATAACGGGTAAACGTGTGGTTTTGAATTGCTCCCCCAAGACATGTCATTTGATCGTTAATACGTTATTAATAACCAAAGTAACTAACACTGCCCTCCACTTCTGTGTCAAGATCAACTAGTTCATTGTGGGTTGTAATCTGCTTTACCGTAACAGGGCAGGCGCCTTGTCTGCCCCGCCCTCTCTCCGCTGCGATTGGCTAGACGGGTCAGCTGGAAGAGCTCATTGGTAAAGAACGGTCAATCACAGCGGTTTTGCTTTGGCACAGGAAAGTAGCTGTACACTTGCTATTGTCAGCAATGCTACTGCACTGTTTACAGGCGCTGGTTTTAATACCAGTGGGCACTATGCACTTTAGCTCAACTCAACTTGTATTGTACGGGACGCTTACAGCTTGAGATGTAAGTTTCATCACATTTGTTTACCATTTTGAATCCTTCAAAGGGTTAGTTATAATAAGGTAGTTTGTCCATTGAAAACGGGATGAATGTTCAAATGATATAAGACTACTACTGTCTTGTAAGTTTGACTTTGATTTAAGTTTTAACTAAAACATGTTTTCCTCCTTAACAAAGCAATTCCTGGAATGTCACAGATGAGACCCAACATCATGGATGAAGATAATTCTCCTGCTCAGTTCACAGATGACAAAGCAGTGTGCATCGTATCCGTCAAACGCATGAAGAACAACTGGCAGAAGTGGTCTGATAATCACCAGGAACTCCAGAAGCATAACCCCTTCAGTCATGACACCAGGCCCGTGGCAGTGGTCCCTCATAGGGGTCACAATGACTATGGGAAGCCCCTGCAGGGCTCAATGACAGCACAACGTGGGGAAGATGCTCACACACATATCAGCAGAGAGGTTCAGGAGTTGTATGAGGTGATAAAAGACATTGGGGTACAGGCAAACAAAGATGGGGGTGGGAGCAATATCTCGGTAGAATTTGGCAAGCTGTTTGAGCATTACGTCACTATCTCAAACAAACTGGTGGGTATTCTTCTAAGAGCCCGGAAGCAGAAGCTGGTTGACTTTGAGGGGGAGATGCTGTGGCAAGGGAAGGATGATCATGTTGTGATTACGTTATTGTGATGAGCAGAAAAGGTCATGTTGCATGTTGCCATTGTTTGTTGTAGTTGCACAAAACTACTTTGTTTAAAATGGAAATGCTTTTATTTTCTTCATGAGACTGAAAATCATAGTGGAAGATAAGTGTGCAAAATGGTTAGATCTGTAGTTATCATGATTGCTATATCATTAAAACAAATGCAAGCATACCAACATAGGTGTTAAGCCAAATACTAATACTGTACAGTACATCATAAGATGGTTTATATATGATAGCAGTCAAAGCCAATTCTCATTTGCCAGCATTGTTCGCAATGCTTCATGCATGAAACACACAGTACTAGACTTTGGTTCCTATCTGTTCTGTAGATGCGTTACCTTTTTAAATGAAGTCAAAGTAACAAATACTTGGTGCTACAATTTACATTTTTATATTTTACTGTAAGTTTGTACATTAGGCATGCAATGTTTTACAACCCAATAACTGCTGAATAAAGCAGCAAGTATTTGTCTTGCTAGTTAGTGGACCCGAGTGGATTTTTCGGTTGTTAGAGGATTAGTGGAAGTTCAATCATTTAATCATGTATGCTTGAATAGTGATCGAAAATGCAGTTTGTTTTGTGACTGTGAGCGCCAATGTTAAATAACCAGTAAGAAGAGTGCATTTAAATATTTAATCCCAATATATTAATGCTTCTTAAAGTGCATACATTGATACAAAAGAGAGTATGATCCCCTGCCTTTACATTCTGTTAACATGCAGCGCTCATACTGTAAATAAGTAGGCTACACCACAACAAAGGTGTTGGAAAAATAAATCTTTTCTATGCCATACAATACTAAACTTCCACAAATGTTGGTCCATTGCTATGCTGTAAAAAAAATTGATTTGCCAACGTGAACACTAAATGTAGAATATTTCTTACAAATATTGAAAAATTTGTACATTTGAATCACTTTTTTTTTTTTTTTAAGATTCCACCACAGATGAGTCTAATCACCAATTTTTTAAAATTGTTCATGTTCCCTGCAAAACTGATCAGTTTACTTTTCAAAGGGCGTGTACTAATTTATGTTGTTAAGCACTAATACAACTACTCATCAGAATCACTCAAAATCGATCAGTTTACTTTTTAAAGGCCGTGTACTCATTTACAGTGTCGTGAAAAAGTATTTGCCCCCTTCTCAAATTCTTGTTTTTCTGCATTGTTTCCCCACTTTAATGTTTAAGATCATCAAACAAATGTAAGTATCAGACAAAGATAACCCATGTAAACATAAAATGCAATTTTTAAATGGTGATTTTATTAATGGAAAAAATTTATTCAAAGCTACCTGGCCCTCTGTGGAAAAAGTAAATGGTCCCTTTGTTAAATCATGAAATAACTGTGGCTTAAACACATTTTTAGGAAAGTTGAGCTCATTTTCAATGACCACATCCAATCCTGATTACCTCCAGACCTTCTCAATCAAGAAATCACTTAAAAAGAACCTGTCTAACAAAATGAAGTTGGCCAAAAGATCTAAAAAAAATTTTTTTTTAAAAACTGTAACAAAATGCCACAATCCAAAGAAATTCACAAACAGATGAGAAAAAGTAGGTGAATAGATGTTTTCCTCTTTTCTTTAATAAATAAAATAACCATCTAAAAACAGCATTTTATGTTTACCTGGGTTACCTTAGTCTGATACTTACATATGTTTGATGATCTTACACAAAGTGGGGAAACTGCAAAAAAAAGTAAGAATATGAGAAGGGGGCAAATACCTTTTCACAGCACTGTATATTGTTGAGCACTGTATAATACAACTACTCACCATATCACTAATTTACAGAGAAAAAAATAAATTAAACTTTACACATATAAAAGCTTTTGATTATTTACTGGTTGTAAGGGTTATTAGAAATACTGTCCTTAACCTGAAGTTACTTGCTCATAAATAGTTCATGCAGATGCTACTCGATGCTCCAACTCTTGTTTCCAATGTTACAAAATACCCAGCAGTTATGCCACATAGCTGAGGTAGTCATTGTTTTTGTTCGACACTTACTTTATGTCATGCTTAAGTCTGATGATCCACAGTTAAATATCACATTATTTAAAGCTTTTTACCATTAATATAACAGTACTTTCAAACAATGTCATGAGTCATTTCTATAACACAATATTGCCACTATTGATGCTACTAATGACGCAGATATGACCCCTGGTGTAAAATCCAGAGTTGGTTTCATTTCCGTTCCAACTAGTTTATGTTTGGGGGGGATGCAGATATAATGTCTAATCATTTTCCTCAATTTAAACACTGATTATTAGTAGGCACATGGAAACAAACTCTGTGATAGATCCCAAGTACATAATCAGCTGGTTTCTTCTTTAGAGTTGAGAAGCTCTATCAGTTGCTCCACCTGGAAAAGATGCAAATAAAGTAATGCATAGTTGCCACTTCTTTCTGCTTAACAGTAAAACTCCAGTAGCATATGAGAGTATATTAACATACAGTAGGTGTCCAGTCAGAGAGAAAATTGCTATTAATAATATGACAATGGTACTAGAGAATCATCACATTGTAGATACATATTTTATAATCCATCCAACCAACCATGCATTAACTACCTCTTATCAGGGTCAGGGTCAGGGTCAGGGTGCTTTGGGCAACAGTCGCAACTGACTGTGGATTAGCTGAACTGGTAACCAATTGCAAAGCACATGATGACAAACAACCATTCATGGAAGGACTATTGCATGGGCAATTTAGAGCATTCAATTAATCTAAAATGCATGTTATAGGAATGTCGGAGAAAGCTGGAGTAGCCAAAGAAGAACTTAACTAACCCCACCCCTATGTGTTGCTGGAATACTAATGTAATAATCTCACATGTCCAAATCTGATAAAGAACATAGCATAGTTGCGTAGAGGATAGTTTACCGTAATGAACCAGTAAGAATTCAGCCTGTAGAACAGGCGAGACATGAAGCCCATCTGGCTGGCAGGTGCCAGAACATGAAGGTGTAGATGTGTGACCGAACAGAATGGGGGCCAATGGAACCCAAACCTGTAGAGAATTGGATTTTAAAAAACAAGTTCCATTTTTGGTGTCATGCAGTGTTTAAGCCACACATAATTAAATTGTAAAAATAATAACAACAATAACGTCGCAGACCATTTCTAAAAAGCCCAATATTATGGAAAGCTGTATGAGCATTTATTCATTATCCTTGATCAAAATTACTGTCCATATACTAGTATGCTCTTTTTCCTCACTGGTAAGACAATTCTGCATAGTAGTAGAATGACTAGGATGAACTAGGAAATAAGTCATGTTTTTTACCGACTCCTCATCCCACTTTATGGCTACTACTATTCAATTACACCTTACTGGTAAACTACTGTGCACCAAACTAGTTACACTCTTTGTCCTTAGTAGGTAAACTAGTAGGACATCTACATTTGACTAGTTAGACAAAACTGCACACTTGCTGCCACCAGCATAGTAATAGCAGTACTAGTGAACGTCTAGTAGTAGTGAACATCTAGAGCTTCACTGGTAGCACTAGTAGCAAGCAGATGTTAACTTGTGCACGGTTTTGCCTCAATAGTAACATGGAGTTGAACTACCGGGTACTTGTATGACAAAGTTGGACAGATCGTACTACTAGAGAGCGTACTCGTACATTAACCTTAAGATCCATATCAAGGATAGCGAATAAACACTCAAATCGCTTGCCATAACACTAACCAACAAAAAGAAAGAAATAACACTAGTTATGCAGCAACTAGATAGGTAACCAGTGAGACCACAATACATTCAAAACTGCTTCAAGTTGAGTAATGGTGAGTTGTATTAATTTCCATCCATCCATTTTCCGTACCGCTTATCCTCACTAGGGTCGCGGGTATGCTGGTGCCTATCTCAGATGACTTTGGGCAAGAGGCCAGGCATACCCTGAACTGGTCGCCAGCCAATCGCAGCGCACAAAAAGACAAATAACCATTCGCGCACACATTTACACCTACGGATTATTTTGTCTTCAATTAACCTACCATGCATTGTTTTAGAATGTGAGAGGAAACTGGAGTACCTGGAGAAAACCCACACAGACACAGGGAGAACATGAAAACTCCACACAGGCGAGGCTAGATTTGAACCCGAGTCCTCAGAACCGTGTGGCAGATGTGCTAACCAGTTGCCAACCGTGCTGCCTCGTAATTTATTTTTTGTAATCTGGTTAGCACATCTGCCTCTCAGTTCTGAGGACCGGGTTTCAAATCCCGGCCCCGCCTGTGTGGAGTTTGCGTGTTCTCCCCGTGCCTGCATGGGTTTTCTCCAGGTACTCCGGTTTCCTCCCACACCCAACATATAGAGTAGGTTAATTTAAGACTCTAAATTGCCCGCAGGTGTGAATATGAGTGCAAATGGTTGTTTTTTTATATGTGCCGTGCGATTGGCTGGTGACCAGTACAGGGTGTACCCTGCCTCTTGCCCGAAGATAGCTGGGATAGGCTTCAGCACACCCGCGACCCTTGTGAGGATAAGCGGAACGGAAGATCAATGAATGAATGAATGTGTTTCCATAAACATTAGTTTTACGTTAAAAGCACTCTTAAAAAAAGATTGAAGACCATGGACTACATTTGACCGTGTAGAGTAAAAATTGAGTGCTTAAATGGAGCTCACCTGACATCATTGAGATCAGTCACATCATTTTTCTGCAGGATTTCCTTTCCCATCTCCACCATGCGTTTTACTGCGTTTGACAAGTTGACAACAAGCACAATTGTCCTCAATCACATGACTGACCATTAAAACTTATTTTTGAACAAACACATACCTTAAACTACCAAGCTGTTCAATTCAGTACAAACACAGTAGGCTGATAATGGTGGGTACAGTGGATATAAATCTACACTGTTCAGACACCAGGTTTTGTGACATTTTTGTGATTCTGTGTTCATCCATCACAGTCTGGTTTGGTGCTGCTACAAAAAAAGGACAAACTACAACTGCAATGGACAATAAAAACTGCTGAAAGAAGTGTCGGTACCTCCCTACCTATCCTTGAGGACTTGCACGCTGCCAGAACTAAAACAAGAGCAGGCAAAATTCTCTTGGACCCTCCACATCCTGGTCACCACCTCTTCCAGCTCCTTCCCTCAGGTAGGTGCTATCGAACAATGTTCAATAAACTAGCAGACATTCCAGCAGGTTGTTCTCTCTTGCCATTAACTTCTTAAACAGTTCAATTACAATTCCATTGTAACATGGTGCCATTATGAACATTTCCAAATACTGGTCAGTGTTCACCCAAAACCTTCGGGCTTCTACTAGAAAGCTGAAGAAGGAAAAAGGAACTACATCTTACAGCAAGACGATGACACAAAGCGCACATTCAAATCAAACAAAACGGCTTCACCAGAGGAAGATTAAAGTTTTGGAACGATCAAGGCAAAGTCCAGACCGGAATCCCACTGAACATATGTGGAGTAATCCCAAGTTTGCTGTGCACAGGAGATGCCCTCGCAATCTGATAGATTTGGAGCATTTTTGCAACAAAGAGTGGGAGAATTTGTGCCACACTGAGGGACTCAATGCACGCAATGACACAGCATTTTTGTGTAAGGTGGCATGTTAACCTCCGGGCAGTATGTAAACACATAGTGACAACATGAGAAATGTGTTAAAACTCAAAACCGAGTTGAGGCTGACAGCGCCCTACTGCAGTGTTTGCTTGTCTTTGCTCATAAAAACCTGAAGTACTTGCACCAAACTATACAATATACCTATTCCACTACCCCAGGCTGTCACACATTCGACAAAAAAAGGTCCTTTTTCAGTCAGATGGAATTCCAGTAGCTTGTAACACATTGACAGCGGAAACTGCTCTGCCACCAGACGTTTCCACCGGAAATGCTTAATGCGTTACCATGCATAAGGTCCACTGACTCCTATCCAAAAAGGACTGAGTGCAGAAATAAAAGCGAAAGGTGCTGCAACAAAGTTTTAGTGTGAGGGTGTGCATATTTATGAAACCAGCTTATGGCACGTTTTTATTTTGCTTTTCTATAATTTGAGTTGAGGCATTTTTACACCACAAAAATGTCACTTTACCTAAAGGCAGGTGTTCTTTGCGGAGTGATTTACAGTTTCCAACATGTTTAGTCGGGACAACTAGGTAATGGTGCGGCGCTCCAGGCTTGATGTCTCTGAAACATGAGATCTCCTCATCCTGTGGTAAATGCAGCAGCATGCAGACAGAGCCATAATAACTTCATTACAACTTGCATTCGAACCAGAAAGATACTTGTTACAGTGGGAACAATACGCTAACTGTATTTTAACAAGAGAGGGCTAGCATGTCCCTACTCGCGCATTAACCCCCCAAGTGAATGTAAGGACAGACTATGAGCCAGACATTGTTTGTAATAAATCGTAAAATGAAAAGGTAATGTGGATTACAGTTTACAATTGACGCAATTTAGTGTCGAGTGCGATAACGAGACTATTATCGACATGCTAGCTGTCAAGTATACCATTCAAATGTTCTCACACAGTGGAGAAGTTCCGTGTCCACTTCATGATTAACGATCCTGCAAAAAATACATTTTTTGTCATATCCTTCAGCTAAAACGTTAGCTTTAGAAATATCCTGGACAGATTGTGTCACGGTGACATTGGCTCCCTCCATTGTTGTGTCAGATAAGAAAACCAACACAGTCGATCCCAGAAGTCATCGAACTAAGAAAGGGAAGCACACAACACAGATAGTCGAATGGTATGGATTTAATCATACAATGTCACCGCCAGAGGGCGATAAGTACGAGCCTTTAAAATGGAACCGTGTACCAGTTACAGCCGAAGCAGAAAGAAACTAATGTCATAGGTTTTCAGGAAACGGAATATTATCGTCCTTTACTAGATGTCTGATGAGGCCACCAGTGCCACATCACTGCAGACAGTGCACCAATGTGTCTACTGTTATCTCGCTCTATCCTGCTCTCACTTGTGAACGGGACAACACTATACTTAAATTCCTTGACGCAAAGCAAGATTTCGCTCTTGCATTTCGCATTCTAGAGACAACATCTTCATGACACCATACTGGAAACTCTACACTCTGGCTTTGCCAATAAATTCTGTCCATAAAGTTAATGAACAGCCGGCACGACTGGTTAGCACATCTGCGTCACAGTTTCGGGGACCGTGGTTCAAATCCCGGCCCCACCTGTGTGGAGTTTGCATGTTCTCCCCGTGCCTGTGTGGTTTTACTCCTCCCACATCCCCAAAACACGCGTGGTCGGTTGACTGAAGACTCGAAATTTCCCGTAGGCATGACTGTGAGTGCGAATGGTTGTTTGTTTCTATGTGCCCTGCGATTGGCTGGCGACCGGTTCAGGGTGTACCCCGCCTCCCGCCCATAGGCTCCAGCAGCCCACAACCCTAGTGAGGATAAGTGGTAAAGAAAATGTATGGAAGTTAATGAACAGTCTTGGCAGAGTCCAACATCTACTGAGAACATGTCCAACATGGCAATGTGATCCAAGCTTCTATACTCCGGTTTGAAAAGGGTTGAATGGTTTGTAGTAGCAGGCTCTGGACCCCATACTCCTGGAGCTTCGCAAGGGGCATAGTTTAATACCTCAATGAAAAACACATTGCAATGTCACTTTCAAAATCAACCTGTGGAGTGGCGTTAAACAGCTTGAAACCTCTCTTTTTTGATGAAATGTTCATCATTTGTTCAAGTGGTGCTTATTGTGAAGTGAGTTGAATTGAGTTTACTGCCACCATAAAGCACTTGTATCTCAAGTTTGCACTTGCAAGTAAAAGCAATAATTCGGCCAAATGACATCTTGTATCTCGAAAAACTTGTAAGTCAAGTTACTCGTAGCTCCAGGTGCCACTGTATACAGTAGAGTAGGCCTATGTGGTAAAAGGCGCGTTGAACAGGGAGTAAAAAGTTGACAATGTTAAGGGACCCTGAGCATTTGGCAGGGGGGCAACACCTCCCCTTGTCGGTCAATTATTTCATACAGTCTGGTTTGCTGCTGCAACAAAAAACGACAAACTACGACTGCAACGGACAATCAAACCTTCTGAAAAAAGTGTCGGTACCTCCCTACCTGTTCTTGAGGACTTGCACGCTGCCAGAACTAAGACAAGAGCATGCAAAATTCTCTTGGAACTGCCACATCCATGGTCACCACCTCTTCCAGCTCCTTCTCTCAGGTAGGCGCGATCGAACAATGTAAACTAAAACTAGCAGACATTGCAACAGCTTCTTCCCTCTTGCCATAACTTCTTAAACAGTTAAATTACAATTCCATTGTAACATGGTGCCAATTTTGTCTTGAGACTGTTGTCAAATCTCTGTAGGGCCAGTTATACCTTATTCGTGCATTCACTGTTGGAGTCTTGTCACTCAGCACTATTTGCATATCTGTTGTTGACCAATACTGGCCACTCATGTGCTTGAGAAGTATCTGCAACATTTGCACAATTGACACGGTTCCAGATTATCGCAACACTAGTCACTTTAAACTGCTTCAATTTCTTGAAGTCTTTCTGCCATTTGGACAATGGTCACTGTACCAGACTATTGCTCTATTAGTTCTTTCAAACTGATCTAAATTGGACTCAGTTTCATTTGCACAATTATCCAAAAATAAATAAATAAATAAATGTATCGACATTACCAAATTACAGGTAACCTTTCATTGCTCAGTGACTCTCTGTACTGTGTTTTTATGTTGCAAAAGTATTTTCTGTCAAATGGCTGTCTGTTGTTGTACTAGAGCGGCTCCAACTACCCGAAACACATTCCTTGTGTGTTATTCATCTCCGATCGTCCACCACCCGCATGGTAATGTGATTTGTGTCATTAGGGGAAAAAAACTCTTAAACTGATTGAAACCAGTGTATTATGGGGCTTGTTTTATTAATGGTGCAGGTGTTATGTGGCAGTGCCAGTTCAGTTAGATATATACAAAAGTTGTGGTCCAAATAAATATGCTATTTTATTCAGTGTCAGCAGTAAAGACAGAGCTTTGATAGTAATTCTAAACAAAAACACTGGCAGTACCAGCACCACCAGGGAATATTCCTTAATTGTTCAAATGCAAAAAGACAGTAAGTAAGAAATTAAATGTTTTGTCAACATTTTACCCACAGAAAGGTCACAGTAAAAACAACAAATGCAGAAATTATCGACAGTGCGATACATTTCCAATTCAAATGGCACACAGCACATATAATATACTGTCTTTGTGAAATTGAGAACTTTTATTATTTAATCTGACTTTATAGGCCGTCACCAGCAAGTGTAGTTCTTAAATGCAGATTGGTACTGATACTCGAATGACACTCAGTGTGTAAAACAAACCACTTTGAGGCACATCATTACAGTGGTTGTACCATGTATCATTTTCCCTTGAAAGGGTTAATCCATTTTTAAAACAGTAAGCTCATGTCCACATATTGTAAACACAGTTTGAACAAGTTACACGCTAATATGCCTGTTAAACATACAGTGCAGTATTCATCATTTCTTTTCATCCTCAAGGTGCTTTGTTTTCAAGAAGTTTCTTACCCAACAGGTTTCGGAACTATGACTTGCAACGCTCTCCAAAAAAACAGGACAAGGAAGGCTTAAAGCTTAGTGTAGGCTTCTGATGGCAGGCAGTAGTTTAAGGCAACAGCGGCCAGAATCACAAGATTTTATGCAACCCCTTTTCTTTTAGTAGCAATAACCTCAGACCGGAAACACCAGCCTGAGAGGCAGTATAACAGCCCTGCTCATTCGGTGCCACCCACAGACATTTAGCTACTGCTGGCTACATAGAGCTGTGGTGGTGGAAGCACCCACACATTTTTCTAATTTGTTTCCCTTTTTTCCCCCCAGATGTTCTTGTTCAGTTCCGTACTGTCCAGACCTCGAGGTCTTGTATGATGAAGTCCTTCTGTGTGGAGAGTGGAGCATTGTGGAATGTGGGACATGAAAAACTGGAACCTCGGTATAGATCAGCATCTATCCATAGGCCAAATTCTCCCCTATAAAAGCAAATAGAAATTATCTGGTTAGACTTGACATTTAACTCATATTTTGACACCTCCCAGATAGCCATCAAAGATAATTGTTATTCACTCATGTTTCTTCAATTGTGATGCTATCATATGCACCTATTACTTTGAAGAACTTTTCACCTACTGTATGTTATAGGAAATGCCAACCTACCCTCCACCTCCAAGATGAAGAGACTCCAGGTTGCCGCTCACAAAGTAGGAATTCTCTCCAGTCCACTTATAAGCCTGGATGAATGGTAAATTGAAAGACATGGGACATTTGCACTCGTGCCATTCACCGCTTAGTCTGGTAAAATTAAAAATGGAGTTTGTACCTGGAAATCAGGGTTGAAGGTAAACAAAAAAGTTTCTCCTGTGCCATAGCAGTATTTGCTTACTCTAAACGGATCGGACGAAAAGGCTCCAAAAACCTGAAGATCATCAGACAGACAGCAGGTTGTGGAGTTTTTACAGTAGCTGCTGTGTATTTAAATTATCTGAAGAGCACAGCCCTGGTACAAACCTTTTTCTGCATATCTTTGACGACCAGCAGCACAGGACTGTCCAAACCTGCCATATTTCTGTAGAGTGTCTTGAGGCTGCTTCCATGGACAGCAGTGCTGTAGACCAGTTGCCACCGATAGCCTTGTGTCCTTTCTGGCATGTGAGATGCCAGCTGTGAGAAAATAGGGCATCGATCAAATCGGCAATGCTTATAATTAAAACACATCAGAAAAATACTCTTAATGGTCCCAATAACTACCTTATGCTTCAGTTTGTGGTCTGTGAAAGGTAACACTTACACTTATCAGGTGTCTGTCATCCAGGAGGTCGCTATAGTCACTTAGGACAGGAAGAATAGCCTTAACTTTCCCCCGGTACTCAGGTTCCTCTGTTTCAGAGTCGGAGCTGCACAGACTCAAACGGCGTTTTGGTTCTTTTCCTGTGAGAATCTGGAACAGAGTAAAAGGCAGAAAGTCATTTAAAGTAGTTGTTAAAATATATTGTCGTAGCTTGTATGAGTTTTGTATTGTCTTCAGTCCCCCTTGTATGCCACTCACATTATAGCTAAAAACTTAATATCTAAGATGTAACATATCATTCCAAAATGACGTATACATGATAAAAACCAATAGTAAGACATTTGTAAAATATGCCCCTTCCTCTTTTATTGAAGAACAGGGTTTAACCCAAAACATGATAAAATCCAGTACCTGTACATAGGGCTCCATATGGTCACTGGCAAAGTAAAACACCTTGACATTGTCTGGCAATGAGTTCATAGCTCCTGATTTCTTTGTCAAATGCTGGAAACGCCAAACGCCTGCACCCACCATGTGCTGCTCTCTCAATAAATTTATCTTTCAGAGTGGTACATCATTGGTGAAATGAAAGGACGAGGGCTCATATCATTGGTTACTGCAGCCACACTACACAGTTGCTTTTTCCTGTAAACCAGGAAGGGGGGGGGGGGGGGGGGGGGGGTTGTCGTTTGTCTATGATGGGAAGTAGTCAAGAGCAAGGATGTCCATATTAAGAGAGAGTGGGAGTTGCAACTGCTCAGATTAATGCCAAGCCAACAATGCCTAAAGGCACTATAACTGGTACACACTAAGCAAATACAGTGTGAGTGCTTATTCTCCTGACCTCATTGTAACAAAACAAACATTAAGTAACATATAAACGTGTTTGCACAAACCCTTACCCCCCAATTTGTTGCTACGGGATTGCTTAGCTGTTTACTTGAAGCCCCCTTGTTCTTCTTTCCTACATGGCACCAATTCTGAAAGTGGGGTTTGCTGTTCTTCTTGTTGCTGTTTGTGCACATATCTGGTGACCATTGTACAAAGAAGGTGAAGAGGTGGTCAACCCTATAGAGGTAAAAGGACAATGGGCCTGATTACCACACTGGAAACACAGAATATTCCTAATAATAATAAATAAATAAATAAGTAGTAGCCATTATGGTATACACTTTCCAGCCATAACATGAAGTACAGTGATAATAGGCATTTCTAATACTCTAGTATATTACTCCTGTCATGTAGCTAAATAAGGTAATCAAAATATCTCACACCTCTGCAAACTACAAACATGAACATAATCCATCATTTATTAATTTATGAATCAATACATATCTAAACATATCACATTATTCTCTTGATAAAGACAGAATTTTGGAGGCAGCTATTGCATTGGCTCTCATTAGCGTTTGCAGGTGTACCTAATGTTGTGGCCACTAGCGTGCGAAGTTTGTTCACAAAGCAATATACATTTCATCTTAAATGGCGGAGACATTTTTTTTTCTTATAAACAACCACTTTGATACGGCATTAATTATAAGTGACATAACCTATTACATGTGTGAATTAAAACAATTAAACTACAGTGACTACCGTTCAAATGTGAAAGCAATGATGACAGTGTGCTCTCAACCTATTGAATGAAAACTGGTAGAAAAAAATTTAAAACTGACTGTAACATCTGTTGAGACATGCATATTGCAGAAAAATCTGGCACGCCTTAAATGCCTTAAGAATGAATCATACCCATTTGAGGAAACAATTGCAACGTTTTATGGCAATTATACTTTGCGCATTGAAAAAAGAGAGCTCTTTGGTTGTGCGCATATGCATGCAATCGTCATTCCGTAGAAGCAATGTGCTCTGCAACGACCTTGCACTGGCAAAAATAACTCCCACTTGCATGTGCTTCTGATCCACAGATGCTCCCAACAAGTATTCAGAGTCCATCAAAAATGTCTCCACTGTCCTCAAATATGCTCTTCACTTACTCTCCAACGCTGTACGCAACTCCCATGGTTGACTGGAAAAGTAGAGATGACGGTGATGTGGAAAGAGGAGAAGGCAAAAGATGGTGATTGGAGGCTCAATGCTGGAGCAGCATGTCCACACTGTGCTTGTGTGGGAGCTCCCATTTTATAGCATTGGACCATTGCTGAGTTAAGCCCCTTTTACCATAAACCCTCCCTTTCCCCCTGAAAGCTGTACTTGGCCCACTTGAGTTTTTGTACAAGTATTTCACAATGGGGGCTCGAAACATATGTTAGTGATTAACTCGACATGCGCTGTCCGTAAAATGGAGTTCAGTCAGTTAATGTGTCAAGGTTGTGGCTCAGGGACTGAGTGACATTGCAAAGCGAGAGTGTAGTGGGTAAAGACGAACAATCCCTGAATACTTTTAACATCATATTTACATTGAAAGATCTGTTTTACTTCATGCATGTACTTACCAGAATCGACACATCCATGTACTAAGAGGGCAACACATTTTAGAGTAAGGAGGCTGGAAACCAACCCCTCAAGTAGTCAAATTTGGGAACGGCTTGCTCATGGGAACCGCAGCAAAAGGGAACTGGCACCACTCCAGCAAGCAATCACAATTTCTGAATTTTTAGTCGATCTTGTAGTCCTCTGGATCTTACACATTTTTTGTTCCTAGTGGGATTTTATACTAGCCTCTTTCCACTCTCCAAGTCAAGACTTAGATAAGTGTTACAGCCAAGTCCTTACATCATGAGGTAATTCCGCTCTGTTAGACAGAACAACAGTCAATTTTTCTTTCTCTTCTTTGGTTTCTTCTCTCAGACTCATGTATGTTAGAAAATACTTTCAGTGCATTCAATAATTTGGGAGGTTTCACAGTAAGCAGACTCGTTTTAAGTGACAATAGTCGCAGTGTAGTATTAGATGCTTGTGATTTCACCAGAAAATCAAAGTACAGGTAAACACACAGATACAGTATGTCAACCAGGAAGGACAGGAGGTGTATGATACATTAAAAAACAATATTCAAAAAATACATGCCCTGGTTTCCAATTATAGGAAAAACACCATACTATGTAATTTGTAACGAGTGAGCACGTCTGTTTCTCATTGTGTTTTTTTTTTTTTCTCTTGCAGTCTCTAAGTTCTTTCTGTCCTACTTTCAGGCTGAAAAAGGACCCAAAGGAAGCATGGGGGAAAAGATCAGCCTGTTGAAAATGATATATTGTTGGAGAAGAAGAGAGGGTGGTGGCTGAGGTCTGCAGCCTAAGACAGAGCTCAGAGTGCTAGCCTTAGAGACTTTTATTTTAACCTTATGTAAGGTTCATGATATTTTTGGGGGGGGGGGGGTGGGGAGCAAAAAGGGGATGGGACTACGAGAGATACGTGTACTTGTTCACGTTCTATCTACTGTTAAAGTAAATACTAGTGTACAAAAGTTCAAACAATCCCCTTTCCATGCGAGATAGCAGAAAACTGTTGTGTTGACTGTTGCTAAATTGCTTGTATTCAATTTGATCCATTTCCATTTTGGTCATTCACACTGTATGATTTCCTCTTTTCCTTTACTAATGCACAACATTTTTACTCCTCAGTCATTAATGCTGCTATATTTACACTGCACTTCTTAATAGCCCCTTTTGATTTAGTGAATCTACTGTGATTTCAAGTAACCCATATCACTCTACAGTGCTGTGAAAAAGTATGGGTCTCCTTCTCAAATTCATATATTTTTGCATAGTTTACCACTTAAATGTTTAGATCATCAAACAAATACAATCTAAGTAAAGTATTGAGGGGAAAAAATATTCAAAGGTACCTGGCCCTGTGTGGAAAAAGTAATTCCCTCTCTTGTTGAACCATGAATTAACTGCAGCTATTCACATTTATTTTGGCTCATTTCCACTGAACTCATCCAACCTGTTAAATCAAGAAATCACTGAAATAGAACCTGTTTGACAAAATGAAGGCAGCCAAAAGATCAAAAAAAAAATTAAAATGAAATTACAAAGAAATTGAAATTCAACAACAGATAAAGTACAACCCCAATTCCAATGAAGTTGGGACATTGTGTTATTGTTTGCTGATTTGCAAATCATGTTCAACCTATATTTAATTGAATACAATACAAAGACAAGATATTTAATGTTCAAACTGATAAATTTATTGTTTTTAGCAAATAATCATTCACTTAGAATTTTATGGCTGCAACACATTAAAGAAAAGCTGGGACATGTGGCAAAAAAGACTGAGAAAGTTGAAGAATGCTCATCGAACACCTGTTTGGAACATCTCACAGGGGAACAGGCTAATTGGGAACAGGTGGGTGCCATGAGTGGGTATAAAAGGAGCTTCCCTAAATTGCTCAGTCATTCACAAGCAAAGATGGGGTGAGCTTAACCTCTTTGTTTACAAGTGCGTGAGAAAATAGTCAAACAGTTCAAGGACAATGTTCCTCAATGTACAATTGCAAGGAATTTAGGGATTTCATCATCTACGGTAGAAAATATCATTAAAAGGTTCAGAGAATCTGGAGAAATCACTGCATGTAAGCGGCAAGGCCGAAAACCAACATTGAATGCCCGTGACCTTCAAACCGTCAGGCGGCACTGCATCAAAAACCGACATCAATGTGTAAGGGATATAACCACGTGGGCTCAGGAACACTTCAGAAAACCAATGTCAGTAAATACAGTTCGGCACGACGTCCATAAGTGCAACTTGAAACTCTACTATGTAAAGCAAAAGCCATTTATCAACAACACCCAGAAACGCCGCCGGCTTCTCTGGGCCCGAGCTCATCTAAGATGGACTGATGCAAAATGGAAAACTGTTCTGTGATCCGACGAGTCCACATTTCAAATTGTTTTGGGAAATTGTGGACGTCGTGTCCTCCGGGCCAAAGAGGAAAAGAACCATCCGGACTGTTATGGACGCAAAGTTCAATAGCCAGCATCTGTGATGGTATGGGGCTGTGTTAGTGCCAATGGCATGGGTAACTTACACATCTGTGAAGGCACCATTAATACTGAACGGTACATACAACAGGTTTTGGAGAAACATATGCTGCCATTAGAGCAACGTCTTTTTCATGGACGCCCCTGCTTATTTCAGTAAGACAAAGCCCCTGGTAAAATAAAGACTTTTTTTTCATACCGTTTCGTGCTGGCCAACAGGAAAGAGTTGTTTATTTGTTGGCTGTATATCCAATGTCGTGTTGGTCACACTGTAGAATAATTTATTTTGTTGTGTTTAGTGAATCATCCTGAAAAATGAACTTACCCCAAAAGCTGTTCGGCTTCCTAGTGACAAGGACTAGCTAAGTATGGCTAAAGGTTTAGCCACATAAACATACTGTACATGATGTTGTGGCTAACTACACACAAGTGTGGCCAGGAGATTTTTATACGGTTTAGCCACATTGGCAAGTTGGTTCCATGACCCAGTGCCAACTCTGCCTTGAATTTAGATATGACCTGCAACAGACAGTCAAGGGCCGTATCAAATGCCTCAGCGAGATTTTCCTTCATCACCTCAAAAATATTGCTCAACTCTGCCTCACTCTCTACCTCACTGATGATAAAAAAATAAAAAATAAAAAAAGGATAAGAATTGGTGAACGGACCACTGGTTTCTTTAAGGCTTCCATCCATCCATTCTCTGAGCCGCTTATCCTCACAAGGGTCGCGTCAAAACATGGAAACGGAATACTGTCTGTCTTTTGTTGTGATTAAATTTCTTGATCAATTTGTGCAGCATTACAAAGGGTTCACATATTTTTTCATGCATCTATATACATATACATCTATATACTGTGTCATGAGTTGCACGTTTTCAGTTTAACTAACTAAATTACGCTTTACATGATATTCAACATTTATTGAAATGCACCTGTAACTTTGCTGTTGAAACCCTATATTAAACTCAAAGAAGCATACTGTTTGAGGGTTGTCAGGCATAACAGATTTATTATTATTATTTGTTTGTGTTTGTATTTCCAAAATGTACAAACTGTAACAAAAGTCACGTTGAGTCACTTAAGTTGAAGTTAGTAAATGTGTTTCATACAAATGAATGCATCCAACAAAATGGTTTCAGCAAATATAGTTTTAATATGGATCTCTGGGAAAAACACACCCTCACTCATAATGTCCTTGGCAGTAGGTTTTGGGAGCAGATCTTACTGGATCATTGTGTTCTCTGTACTCTTCTCCAATTCTTGCAAATCCTCCCTAACTTGCATGCACACAGTCAATCAAACATCAACAAAAAATTATTACAGGAATACGACACATGCACCACTCTGGGTACAAGACACACTAGTCACTAGGGCAGACATGCTGGCACACACACATCCACATTGGCATCCCTCAATGTTTTAGATTTTATTTGTCTTTTTTTCCCAGGAATTTGATTTTTGGACCCTGTCGTGAAAACACACTGTTTTCCATTGATTTGTACATTAAGTTAACCATTATTTATTTGAGAGGTGCATGACAAAAAAACAAAATCGAAATAGCTACAAAAATGGAAGCTTTGTTTTGTGGTAAATTTGTTCTATGTGCTTTTAAGTATGATAATTTATGGGTATTTAAAGATAATTTGGGAGGTTTTATCAGTCTGAATAAGACTTTACATAGGCTCTCGTTCAGGGTATTGTAATCCTTTGTAACCGGTTCTTACTTGTCTCATTCTGTGAATGACAAGGAAGGGATTAGCACACATCTTTTGGGTGGAGGATATCGTTATAATAAATCTAATTTGATAAACGCACATGCAGGTTTAAAAAACAAAAGCAGAAGTCAATTTAGGATTGCACAGATGCTTGTGCACATTCTGGTGCTTAAACACTTGCTGTAAGCAATTTGGTTTGTACTTATATTTTGGAGCAACATAAATGTGATACCTACAACACAGTGAGTCAAATTGCATTGTAGACTGTAAAGATATGAATATGGATGCAGCTCATGCTTTCGCATTTGATCGTGCAATAACACAAATGTCCTGTACACGCTATTTTTTAGACTGCACGTGTCAGTTTAAAGGTTAAAGATAAATTACCACAGTTGAAGCTTGTGGGGGGTATTGATTTTCACCGAAAACTCACAAAGTGTATTCGTGCACATACTGTCAGTGCAGTCCGGTCGAAAATTGCACTCTGTTGGAGCAGGAGAATGAAGTGCAGAGAGATAATTGCTACCATCTGTGGTAAAGCTGAAGTCAGCCAGAAAGGCTGTCCTACTTGGCAGGCTTTAGGTTTATGCAACAGGAATTTGGGGGGTAAAAAACAGGATGGGACTGCGATGACTCTTCTCAGTAACGGAAAACTATATGGACCGTACTATCTGTTGCGTCCCAAGGTTACCCCTAACACCCTCTGAAATAAACTGCTTACTTGGCACTTTGCGATGATACTGAACTTTAATGAATGTTATGTCATGACAATGTTACAAAACCTTTGCAGCAGCAACCACTTGACTCTTATACAGAACAATTTTATTCAGTGACACAAAGAAAGTATGTCGTATTCTCACAGCCTCTGCTTCACAGAAAATGTTTGTGGCTACAGATAAAAGGGTGGTTTTACCAAAGAAATTTCTTAGCACATGCAGCCAATTAGTACACTCCCCTTTCCATATTCTTAAAGGGGATTACAAAACCAAGTATTTAGCCAAATTAATTAGAGCAGTCAGCAGAGAGTTTCCAGTCTGTGTGTGTTTGTGTGCTGGGTTTCAGTCTTCGAGAGACTGTGACCCATTTGCGGGATGCAGTGGACTCCAAACTCACGTAGGCTGTTATACTTTCAGATCTTATTCTGTCTTTCCACACTCATAAATGTTAAGTATGTGTAAAACTATTAAACATTTACAGAAGCGTGTTTTCCTGATGTGCCAGTCTACAGCCTCGAGTAAGTCATAATCTACTGCTGAACAGGTTGGAAATGTGAGTAGGACTAAATGGAACAGTCCTTAAATGGTTCAGGTCCTACCTGGAGGAAAGGAGTTATTTTGTAACCGTTGGAAGTGTTCAATCTCATCGAATGGCAATGACCTATGGGGTCTCTCAAGAGTCAGTTCTTGGACCCCTTCTGTTCAGCCTCTAGATGCTACCCTTGGGTCAAATGCTTCAGAACTCTCCAGATGACTATAGTCCAATTGAGGTGTCGTGCCGTTGTCTAAAAGAGATGAACGGATAAATGGATGAACTTTTCTTCAATTAAACCACAACGAAACTCAGATAATCTTTTTTGTCAAGAAAGAAAAGAGGATTGTTGTTTGTAAATACCTGCAGTGACTCTCTTTAAAAACCAAAGACCACGTCCGAAACCTTGGTGTACTGATAAATTAAACAGTCATATCAAATCAATTACTAAAACTGCCTTCTACCATCTGAAGAACATATCCAGAGTGAAGGCTTACATGTGCCAAGCAGACCAGGAGAAGCTCATCCATGCTTTTATGTCAAGTAGACTAGACTGTTGTAATGGTCTTCTGACTGTAATACCCCAAGAGAGCATTAAACAGCTGCAGCTCATTCAGAACACTGCAGCTCGGGTTCTGACCAGAACAAAGAAGTCAGAGCATATTACTCCAATTCTAAAGTCTTTACTCTGGCTCCCAGTCAGCTTTAAAATAGATTTAAAGTTCTTCTACGGGTCTATAAACTCTCTCTTTGTTTTATTTTTTTCTAAGATGCTTTTTTTTCTTTGTTAATCATGTGAAGCCAGTTCTGAGGACCGGGGTTCAATCCCCGGCCCCGCCTGTGTGGAGTTTGCATGTTGTTCCCATGCCTTCGGGGGTTTTCTCCGGGCACTCCGGTTTCCTCCCACATCCCAAAAACATGCGTGGTAGGTTGATTGAAGACTCTAATTTACCCGTAGGTGTGAATGTGAGTGCGAATGGTTGTTTGTTTATGTGTGCCCTGTGATTGGCTGGCAAACAGTTCTGGGTGTACCCCGCCTCCTGCCCGAAGATGGCTGGGATAGGCTCCAGCACTCCCGTGACCCTAGTGAGGATAAGCGGCTCAGAAAATGGATGGATGGATGGATGGATGGATGGATAATCATGTGAAGCACATTGAGTTACCTTGTGTATGATATTTGCTATATAAATAAATTTGCTTTGCTTTGCTCCACGAGAGCTAAAATTTAACCAGATCCTCTCCAAAGGTCAGTGCTGGTTTTCTTTGTTTTTTTATATTTCATACAGATTTGTGGTACAACTATACATTACATTACAAATATAGAAGTATGTAACTATTGTTCAATTTATCATCAACTTATTGAAGTTGAAGAAGGCATTTAGTGTGGAAAAAAATGTGTCTGTTGAAAGTGTAGAAAAATTCCAATTTCGGTAAAGATTTTCTGCCATTCTAAAAATACAGCCATTCAGAAACATTAAGTAGATACTGCATTAGCAGGCCAAATAAAGTAATGCAACATACTCTACATTCAACTTCTATATTCGTCTCATCCGTTCTTCTCCGCAAACCCTTTTCTCCTATATAAGCAGCTTGAATAAAACAAAGGCCCAAGGTAAATAATTGAGCTTATTGTGCCACAAACTTGATGAAATGTAACTTTCAGGAAAAGGGAGTCTTGTTACATTTGCGTCCTGTGTGATACAGTCATATACGTATTTGATCTGGTGAACTCTGCTTCTGCTTCATCATACATTAACCGGTCACAAGCTTATGACCACTTACACAATTGAAAAGAGTTCACCATCCATCAATCCATTTTCTGAGCCGCTACTCCTATAGAAACATAGAAACAAACAACCATTCTCACTCACATTCACACCTATGGGCAATTTAGAGTTGCCAATTAACCTACCATGCATGTTTTTGGGATGTGGGAAGAAACCGGACTGCCCGGAGAAAACCCACGCAGGCGAAGAACGGAGAACATGCAAACTCCACACAGACGGGGCCGGGGATTGAACCCCGGTCCCCAGAACTGTGAGGTAGACACTCTAACCAGTCGTCCACCGTGGCGCCAAAAAGAGTTCAATGGGGAGAAAAAAATAATAATAATGTTTACCTTTACAAAGGTAAAAGAACATTTAAAATGATATCGAAGAGGTTGTAATTTAACAATCTTTATTAATGTAAGTGTTGTATGCACCGGTGAAGAGCAGCACTGCATCACAGTGATCGTCGTTTCTAAAAGTTTGGCTTGTTGAGCTCCACCAGACAGTCATCAGACATTTTAGAAACAGTTCTCTGCATAGGTGGGAGTTGTCACTTTGTGTTGTTGCAAGTCGTCTCAAGTCTTAACCTTCAAGTTTCAACTTACTATGGGAAAAAAAAGCAAGTCAAGTTCCCACAAAATTTCAAACAAGTCGAGTCAGGTCTTTTTTTTTTTGGGTTAAGCGAGTCGTAAATAGTCTTGCTTCGTCACAAAATATATTGGAGTGATCGTTTTTTTTTCAGTGATCACATCACAAAAGAAGTATATCCACACGTTTTAAGGTTAAATGAACAACCACTAAGAATATGAAATTAAATTTACAGTGGAACCTCGGGTTACAAACCTAATTGGTTCCATGACCCCGTTTGTAACCCGAAACGTTCTGAACCAGAGGTAATGTTTTCCATTGGAATTAATGGAAATGCAATTAATCCGTTCCAGGCCCAAAATTAAATTATATTTACCTTTTTTATCAGTGTGTGGGTAAAAATATAGTGCTATATAGAAATGAGTGAAAACACACTATTATAAAGAAATAAAACACTAAATAAATACAACAGGGGGCACGGTGGACGACTGGTTAGAGCGTCAGCCTCACAGTTCTGAGGTGCGGGGTTCAATCCCCGTCCCCGCTTGTGTGGAGTTTGCATGTTCTCCCCGTGCCTGCGTGGGGTTTCTCCGGGCACTCCGGTTTCCTCCCACTTCCCAAAAACATGCATTAATTGGAGACTTTAAATTGCCCGTAGGCATGACTGTGAGTGCGAATGGTTGTTTGTTTCTATGTGCCCTGCGATTGGCTGGTAACGGGTTCAGGGTGTACCCCGCCTCCTGCCCGATGACAGCTGGGATAGGCTCCAGCACGCCCGCGACCCTAGTGAGGAGAAGCGGCTCAGAAAATGGATGGATGGATGGATAAATACAACAGTTTATTGCTCATTGACTAATTGAAAGACAAGGAAGATTATAGGTACTCAATGGAGAAAAGTCTTCTTTCCTTATAACACAGGGACATTCTGTTTCAGGTGTTTCTTTTCTAATTTATTGGTTAAAAGACGATGACGCACCTCTTTCCGCTTTCATAATGTGACAGATGCTGGTCGCATTTGATTAGCTGAATGTGCATATAGGTGTTTTGGAAATGTGGGAGGAAACCAGAGAAAACCCACTCAAATGCGGACACATGCAAACCTTTCAAAAGAGGGCCTGAGATTATCAACCAGGACCTCTCAACTGTGAGGCAGAGGTGCTACCCACTACCGTACAATGCTGTCCCCACCAAGGCCAGTCCTAATATGGCACTAGATTGTACAACTTTATGATAAACCCACTCCCTGTACAAACCCACTCCCTGTATGTGATTTGATTTATGATAGACACAGAATAAATACGTACCTCATTTCACAGAGTTATTAAAGGAAAACATGGAGAATCTCTTGTCATCATACTGATCTGTAACAAGCAAATTGTTGCGTTTTCTTAATTCTCTCACAAAGACATCATAGTCAAATCAAATCATCTGAAATCCCAGAACTTTGAGAATTTTTTTTTTTTTTTTTTTTTTACCAACAAAACTACTTTAATATGTCAACCTGATTAAAATGGTCAACGCATTAATATAATCATGGTAACAAAACTCACTGACTGAACATTGAATAAACATTTGGTTCATTTATTGCCCCATTTTAAATCCTGTTAAGGTTTGCCTACAGGACAGATGATGGGATAAATGATCTTGAATATGTTGCGGTCTGCTTTAGACGCCAAAGTTACAAACACTTTCATGCAATGACGCAACATCACTTTTTTTTCGTTTATGTAACTCGTGGAAATGGGGTGTCAGATTTCTCCTCGTCTTGGAAGAATGAGAGGTCTGTGTCCGTGTGAAAATGGGTTTTTGATGTCAGTTTGCCGTACCGTGATAAACCAGAATGACCTGTAGGAAATAATCAAAACGATGCAATTAGAATGTATTTGGAAGAATAAGATGACTTACTATTCCCATTTTAAAAAGTGAGAGCTCTGTTCCGTTTTTAAAATAAAACATTCCAGCGATGAAACAGTGAAGTAAACCTACTCCTTTTATAGGTGAAACGCATTCTGTTCTTTGCCCTATTCGAAGATGGAAAAAAAACGTGTTGGTTAGTGAAATATTTATTGGCTGCTTTGTTCTGGAGGAATTGCTCCTTATACTGACACCACGTGATCAAAAGGAAGAACTACAGATTAGTATGCTATATGGGTGATTACTGTAGCTGCATTACGCAACAGCTAATAGGACTTCAGGACAATGTCTTTTTGTGTGAGTGTCTTCCTCCCCATCGTAAAACAACAAAATGTGTCACTTGTCAGGCGTAACTTGAGTTGTTATTCCTCTCATCCCAAACTCTTAACGGTACCAAACTTTTAGACTTGTGCAAGAAGATTAGAAAACTGATGCAGCAATGATGTCACAGCATTGCCAGGGACTTAACAAGCATCCAATCAGACTTCTGTCTTGGCCCACCAGTACACTTGGAACATTATTGCAAGCGAATTGCCATGATGTGCTGTTAGGTATTAACCAGGGTTTTAGACTTAAACTTATTTTTCTCTTTGCAGTGTGTCAGTATTGTGACAGTAACAGCCCCCCCAGATATGCATTTGCATGCAATCTCTAGTGACAATGATCAAACACTGACCTCTAGAGTCGTCTTGTGAAAAGCATTGAAATGTTTTTTTTTATTATTATTATTTTTTATATAAATGAAAACCACTGAGGAGGTAACGATAACATGCGATGACAAAGGCCACGTGACATATGACAAGGATGACTGTAAAGTAGAATGCAAGCAGGAGTTAAAGAATTCCACTTGGGTGTGTGGAATCATGCACACAGGCCAAGATGCTTATTCCAGTAGAACCAGGTACAACAAAAGCCTGAGTTAAATTCCTTCGTCTGTCATACAGTTCATAGTTTCCTGTTACAGCATATTTTCCCAGGATGTGGTAAAGTATTTATGTTTGGATTTGTGTATGCTCTTGCACTGAAAGGGTCTGAGGTGTAAGAGTGCGCATTAACTGTACTGAGGCAGTTGATTGGAGCCCATTGTTCTGCCACCTGGTTCACTTTTTTTCAAGTGTTTTGTATTTTTTATTCACGTGAGTCAAAGGTAAAATTTAAACTTTGTAATACATGTATATATTTAAATATGAATATATAGTTTATTGTTTGTAATGCATCTCACTGTTCCTTCGAACTATGCTTGCTTTTGTTTGTTTGAATGACTCTGGGATCTTATTGAAGGATTATTTTACTTATTCTACTAAAGGTGATGTTTACTGACTCTTTCAGTGCTGAGCCGCTGCAACCACCACAATGATTTTGTACATGTTCCTTATCATGCTCTGTGGAACTTGCCTGGCACGTCCTCACTTTTCTCAAAGTGAATGTTAAAATATTTTTTAAAATATATTTTTAATTTATTTTAAAAATAGTTATTAATGTTAGTGAACGGTCACCGATGGTGTAGCGGTACGCTCGCCTTACTTTGGTGTGGGCAGCGTGACTATGAGTGCGAATGGTTTTCCGTGTCTATATGTGCCCTGCGACTGACTGGCGACCAGTTCAGGGTGTAGTCCGCCTTTTGCCTGTTGTCAGCTGGGATAGGCTCCGGCACCCTGCGACCCTAACCAGAATAAACGGTGTTGAAAATGAATTGATGGATGTTAATGAATTTGTGTCAAGACGCAACAATAGTTTAACGCCTCGATTGTGTAACTCACCCTGCAACTGTCCAGGACCACCACTCATTTTCCCCTACTGTTGGAAGTGGTGGTGGGAACACATTCGTAACAGAAGGAATAGGCAGAATAACAGCAGTTCGGGTTTGGGAAGCGTTCAAAGCTTTCATCGTTGGGTAGGTCTCTTCTCCTTCAATTGACTCAAAATTTGCGCTTCAGTTTTATCTGTACGATAACATCCCAATTGTGTTTAAATGTGTTTCTATTTATGTATTTGTATTTTGTTCCAGAATTCAGCTGCGCTGTGAATACGTGTGGACCAATGTGGTGGGCCAAACACACCCCGCAAGAAATACATTTGCACAAAGGAGAAACAATTGTTCACAGATTCATTTTCCATGGACTAACTTTGTATTGAAGCCCTGGTTCAAACTTGTTTCAAAATCCACTACTTCTCCATTACTATTCAGGGCTCACATGTTTGAAATGCTGACATTGGTTTCCGTATTTTAGGTGTCTGGGAAATACTCTAACTTCAGCTTGCAGTTGATCTTCGTGACCAGCAAAGGCCGCCTTTTGATTTGTTGCCAGCGGGGACAGGAGAAGGTGATGATTAACAAAACACAGTATTAAAATTAATCTCAACAACTCCATATTAACTTTTGATGTATTTTTGCAGACTTCCTTTAACTTTTATCCAATCTTTCCAGATGCCGAGCTCCGACTCCTCAGTGGCCGCTTCAACGGAAATGGGATTACTGCAATGGGAGCTCATTGGGGAGTGACAAGCATGCCGATAAATGCCACTAACCTAAACAAGTATGCCAGCTTGACTTAAGTAATGATGAATAAAATGTATACTTGTCCATCAGGCATTAAATATAATCATGCTTTTAAAACTTGACCTCGTGTTTAATTACATAATCACTGCATAAATTCACTTTTATTTATAGTTTACCAAATATGCTGGTACAAATAATGTTTACATCATAATGTTATAAAACAATCAGTAAATATGAGTTATGATAGCTGTTAAGGTTAAGACTATGATACGCCTGACAAAGACAGAAAAGAAGACATGACATTAGAGCTCTTCTTTGGTGGTTTTCCAGGCCTGGTAGCTGAGATGACTGCTACCTCCATAGCACACGGTAGTCAGGATGGCAAAACACTGAAAAAGTGGTAAAAATGAAGAAACTATTTTAAGAAAACAATACAATGTTCCTGTTAATAATACTAGCTCTATGCAGACAACTTTGTGAGGATCAGTTTGGAAAATGCCCTTTCCTTCCACATGACTCAGCCCCAGTGCATTAAGCCAGGTCTGTAAAATATCATTCCTATATTTTGTTGTTCTGTAGTTTCACTTTTGGTAGCCCACAACTTTTGTCCCGATACAGTATTTCTCAACGGTTAAAACACAAAACCCTATTGTCTGAACCATTTTATTCTCGCTCATCAAAACAAACAAACAAAATCATAACCTGCACGATCAATTTCCCAATCGTTTTCTAGACCAAGTTGTTGATGCAAAATCTTTTATTACCAGTTGCTCTTGATTTTCTGTATAAAGCATCTATGCATTGTGTGTGATACATATTTTCTGGACATATCACCATCATTTCTCTACATTTTTATATTAATATGCCAATGGTTTTCAACCTTTTTACACCATTGACCACCATAAAAAAACCTAGTTCTGCATTACCACTATATTGTACCACATTAAAATACAGTAACTTAGAGAGCCTGAGTGTTCATCGAACATGACATCATGTTGGTATCGTCTATTTTTAAGTATCTACATCTACGCATTTAATTTCAGTTCAATGATGTATCCAGATGCCTTAAAACCTGCATAATTCTGTGAATTGCTAAACCAATGAAACTTGACTAAATTAAAATTTTGCAATATATACCGTATTTTCACGACCATGAGGCGCACCGTATTAAAAGGTGCAGTCTCAGTTACGGGGTCTATTTCTGTATTTAACGCATACATAAGGCGCACCATATTATTGGGCGCAGGCATGGTAAAACATACGCTAGATGAAAACATATGGTAGCATTCATGCTAGCGTATGTTTTTCAAAAGGCAGCGGGAGCAAAACTGGGTTCGGTTGTACTTTATTGAAGAATTTAACAATGTACTCACGTTATTATTTTTTTATCGAGCCTCATCCACAAATCCATCAAAGTCCTCATCTTCTGTATCCGAAATGAACAGCTGGGCAATTTCGCCAACAAACACGCCTCTATATAAGCAGCGTGTCGGCAGGAAATGCTCCCAGTCAGTAAAGCGGAGCGCTCATCAAGTCACACAACGACATCTACAGTCCATTTTGGAGAAAATGTAAGACTTTTAAGTGCGCCTTATGGTCGTGAAATGCGGTAGTTTAAATATGAGAAATTGTTTGGGTTAACTGCTTTACAGTACCTTACATCAAGATTTCACAGGTGGCTGTGGCGGTAATGCAACTAGTTTGTCAGACATTTGAAATTGAAGAGTAGAAGGACTTTCCCAGCATGCCTCGCTGCATTTGTAAATATCCATCCATCCATTTTCCAAGCCGCTTCTCCTCGCAAGGGTTGCGGGCGTGCTGGAGCCTATCCCAGCTCTCATCGGGCAGGAGGCTAGGTACATCCTGAACTGGTTGCCAGCCAATCGCAGGGCACACATCAACAAACAACCATTCACACTCACATTCATACCTACGTACCTATTTAGAGACTATTTAGAGACTTCAATTAACCTACCATGCATGTTTTTGGGATGTGGGAGGAAACCGGAGTGCCCGGAGAAAACCCCCGCAGGCACGGGGAGAACATGCAAACTCCACACAGGCGGGGTCGGGGATTGAACTCGGGTCCTCAGAACTGTGAGGCAGACGCTCTAGCCAGTCGTCCACCGTGCCGCCCATTTGTAAATATCCATCCATTGTCAACACCGCTTATCCTGGTTAGGGTCGCGGGGCGCTGGAGCCTATCCCAGCTGACTTCGGGCGAAAGGCGGACTACACCCTGAACTGGTCGCCAGTCAGTCGCAGGGCACATATAGACACGGACAACCATTCGCACTCACATTCACACCGTCACTGAGTGGGAACTGATCCCACGCTGCCCGCACCAAAGTCAGACGTGTGCACCACTACACCATCAGTGACATCATTTGTAAATAGTTACAGTTAATTACGTGTTTTATCGTGAATGTTAGTTCATGTTTGCGCTTCACCTTGTGTAAGCACAAGCACCACTCAACATGACTTTCGGATCATACATGTACATGAGATGATGCATACAGGTTCATGGAGGAAAAACAAAATCTAAACATCTCGATTAGCACAGGCGCGCGCGCACAAGCACGCACGCGCGCGCACACACACACACACACACACACACAGGTTTTGTACTGGGTGGTAATGAAGTGCAAAAAATGAAACTATACTTTAAACTTTGGAATGTATCTTCACTAAATACATAAAACAACTTGTTTCAACATTTTATAAAAGAAAATGAGACACACACACACATGTGCAATTTAAAAAAGGAGACCCTCTTCCTAACAGAGTGAAGATATTTGGATGAATCCCAAAAGATTCAACATGTTTGGGCATGTTTTCAAAAAACAAAAACATGTCTATGCATGTTTTCGATAAGAGTCTCGGAAACTCCCTCATGAAATGTTATACTTTAGATCCTTTGGAATAACGCATTACACCTGCACTTGTTTTTGATGAGAGCCTTGAGAATGAGAAGATGTCCTTGAAAAACAAAAACATGTCTAGGCATGCTTTTTGATAAGAACCTCGGAAACTCCCTCATGAAATGTAGAACTGACATGTTTATGCTTTAGATTTTTATGTTCATCACCTAATGCTTTACACTTGGACATGTTTTTTGGTAAGAGCCTTGAAAATGAGAACATGTCTGGGCTTGTTCAGTGATGCTTTTTGAGACTGATGGCCCGCTCAGCGTTTCAGAGAAAACACATGTTCGTGGCTAAATACTCATTTTTTTCCAGATCTTCTAACATCTCAGAGACCCGATGTCACCTGCTAAAGCCACGTGAGTACCTCGTTCTCTACAGGTGTGGGGTTGTGACCTCTGGACACTACCCTCAAAAATCTCGGACACCCAATGTCACGTGCACAAGTCACGTGATGACCTCATTCTTTGCAGCTGATGTGACGTCATTTTGTGTCCATCGGACGTGACGTCATTGCGCATGTGTGCTGGCAGCGTGCCAAGTGATGATGTCATCGGACACGTGCGCTGGCAGCGTGCCAAGTGGTGACGTCATAGGCAATCCATCATTTTGTCATTATCCCTATATTAATACTTTCTCTTGTCACTTAAGCCAATGGAAACGTTATTCTCAGGTATAGACAATCAATGTTGCTGTAGCTTTGCTAAAACAACAAATCCAACGGTGGCTTAGGCTTTTTCACAACAGTCTTTGTGAATATTTACAGTATGCAATTCTCATTCACACAACATATCGACTCCGCTTACAAAAACCACTGTGGGGACCCCAAGGCAACATAGGAAAAAAAAAAGTTAAACAAAAAGGTTTTTTTTTTCCAGACTTTTTTTTCCCCTCCATAGGTCACTGATTTAATGTATTTTTACTTTCAACATTTTATTCTAATAGAACTTCTTCAAAATCAAACAGAAAACTGCCCTGCATTGATTACACTGGGGAACCAATTTTTTGTTCAGTTAGGTCTGACAGCTGTTTGTAACAATTTTTTTTGTGTGCGATATCCAAAACTGATCTCAGTTTTTCTCTATCTTGTCAAGTTTTTGAACAAAGTGAGAACAAAGTGGAACAAAGGAAATACAGTCTATACATACTCTATGTAAATAAAACACTAAGATGGAAATGCTTTGAAAACTAAAAAAAAAAAAAAAAAAATAAAAAAAAAAGCATAAAACAAAATAGAACTTACAACGGTATGCCCATGGTTACAAGGTTAAGAGAAAGGCCAGCACTAATTATCTTAATTCCTACTATGCTAGCTTTCTGTTTGCAGATATTGATAGTACTGACTTATTGGGAGCTGCACACACCTCTCACAGCACTGTCTCAATTGTGACTGCACAAACAAGTTGCCATGTAGCTGTTGCTGAGTCCAATCGTAATCAGCTGGCAAGTCTTACTACAGTTAATCAGTGGAATTTTGCTTATCTGGAGGGTAAGATGTGGAGAAAAGACTCGACGTGCTCGAAAAAAAAAACTGACTGCAATTTTGGAATCAGCATACCAAATTTTTAGTTTTAATCAGCATGAAAAGCTAACAACAATTTTTTTTTTCAAATTGTTCCCCAGCGAAATTATCAAACCAACCAAATAGTTAACTAACCACAAACACATCTATCCGAGCTGTACTGTACAGTAGCTCAATGATCACAGTGTTTTTTGTTTTTTTTGTTTGTTTTTGTTTTTTTCTGATCCCTTAGGACCCCCTCCACTACTCCTTTAAGTCACGGCCCTTTGGTAAACGATATTAAAACACTGCTCGCCCTGATTAATATTAACAAGAATTCCTTTATTCTCACTGCAATAACTGCTTTGAATAGCAGCAAATGAATGCAGCGATCCAATACATCTACTGTACATCCACTTTGAGAAAACCTTTGTTGAAAGATTGCCTTTGTCTCTTCAGACTCTATTGCTATGTACAGTATGTAGACTATGGCGTATAGCGTGGTCATTCAAATGTTTATGACACAGTAGCTCTTACTGCAGATGCAGTCCAGCAGCTGTAGGTGTGTCGCCCAGCAACGCTACTCTGCAGCGAGAGGACTTCCAGCACTGCTGTCAGCAGATACAGAGCTGTGGCACTGCTGTTTAAACACAGAGACTAGAAAGGACACACATAAAAACACAGATGAAAAGCAAAACTAGTCTTGAATATCAAATCAGGACCATCAATCACTGTGAAAGTATATCATTCAACATATTATTAGACTGACTGAATGCAGCTTAGTCTTAGAACAATCGTACATTTTGTTTCTCCCGAAGAATGATAACCATAACATAAACCCAAAGTCATATTCCGAAGCTGCACAGTTTTTTTGTATCATTTGCAGTCTTGGATTTCAACATAAACGTCACAGATGCTCTGTTAGTGAATTAGTTAATTGTGTTTTACCAGTGTCGTCCAGGGCACTTGGGGTGTCCTGTTTTGGACTCCAGTGAGATAGATAATAAAGAGGCAAATGGTCATGACCCAGCATGAGATGGAAACAAACATAACCCAGCAGAGAGCAGAGAGCTGAAAATATTCTGTGCCTGCTAGCAGAATCCACACCAACATCCCACAGACCTGCAGGAAATGAGAGGAGAGGAGGAGACTGTTGGGTTGTCATCTTAACTTGAAGAAAATTGAACAAAATTTGGACCCAGGTGGACCCGTAACAGTCAAGTTTTAGTCCATAAGAGCCAATAATTAGATATATATTTTTTTTAAATGCCTTGTCAGGTGTGTCACTACGTTTTATGGATAGGTGTGGTTTAGCCCCCAGGCAATGCACAGGATGTAGGGGTTAGGCGAATGTCGTGCCAGCACAACATTTCATAAACAGCCAACCAAGACAGAAATTGCTTTTTTCACGTTTTTGGACCGATTTTTAAAACAATACACTATTTTGATAAAAAGGTGAAAGTCACCATTAGATTTGTAGTGTTATTTCAGTCTCTTTTTTTAATACAGTACACGAGCACAGGAAGTATGTTTACAGCATTAACCACAATAAAATTCTGTTCTCTTAATAATGTTCTCTCATTTACGAAATAAAAGTAGCATTTCACAAGAAGAGCAAGTTATTAAAAATAGATAGTACGTCTCCCAATAATGTGCTGAACTTGAGAAAAATTAAAAGTTTGAATTTCCCTTTTTCTTCAAGATGCCAAATCTTGACACAATAGTGCAGTTTCAAACAGTTTTACATATTTTGATTTAACAATTCTTAACTGTTTAAGGTTATGTTTGTTCAAAATCGTAGTTTAGTTTCATAATGGTGTTTCACATACATATGCGATTCTAACTGAGAAGTACAAACAAAAATGACATGAACATGAACACAAAGACTGACCTATTCCTTTGGACAAGAGCCCCGTGTCACCGGATGACATACTGACACTTATCCAGATAAAGCTTGGTCTTTCTCCCCTTGCAAAACCTAAGAAGGAAGTCTTCACTGTGGAGACACCCAGGATGACCAAGAAAGTCTGCAAGTTCCTTATGACTCCCACAATGCGACTGGGGGAAGGAATTGATTGTTGATTGTTGAACAATTGAACATGGTCACTTACTCCTTATGAATGGAAAATGATCACCCCCCCCACCCAGCAGTGATCAAAGACACTGCCAGTTGGATTCCTCGTTATTGTGTCCCATGTGGTGAAAGTAAATGATAAAATAACATTGAAGAAATCCCAGGTGGCACGGTGGATGACTGGTTACCACATCTGCCTCACAGTTCTGAGGACCGGACTTCAAATCCCAGCCCCACCTGTGTGGATTTACATGTTCTCCCCGTGCCTGCGTGGGTTTTCTCCAGGTATTCCGGTTTCCTCCTACATCCCAAAAACATTTGTGGTAGGTTGATTGAAGACTCTAAATTACCCGTAGGTGTGAATATGAGCACAAATGGTTGTTTGTTTATATGTGCCCTGCGATTGGCTGGCGACCAGTTGAGGGTGTAACCCGCCTCTCGCCCGAAGATAGCCGGGATAGCCTCCAGCATGCCCGAGACCCTAGTGAGGATAAGCGGGACGGAAACTGGATGGATGGATAGTTCATATACTGTGGTCTCAATTTTAAAAACATAGTACAGAAAGCTATGTCACAGAGCCGACACAACAGATGACATTTCAATAAACATGTTTAGTAGTATGAATATTATATTCACACGTAGCTACTCACCATTTGTGCTGTATTTACTAATGGTGGAACACACTTGTGTCAACGTCTTTTATTATCACCGTGATCGTCATGCAAAGTGATCCCAGACAGCAAACCAATAGCACATCGGGCATCTTCTATCGAGACTCTTTCGTCATGGAAGGTTCCGACAATTATCGTAAACCGTCCCACCCCTAGTTATGTACTAAAACGTTCACAATAATATCGTTTTGATTTTTAATTCCCAAACCAGTCTATGAAACTCAATGTTTGACCAGCTAGCTAAACTGTTATATTAGCATACGTCTTGGTGAGTTTTTGGATGAAGTTCGACATCGTTGTTGTTGTGTCTTTAATGCGCAAGTCGCGAACCATGCACGTTGCCATCCGATTTTTGGAGACTTCATCCACAGCATAATCCTTGAATCTGAATTTTATTATTTTCGAAGCGCCTTCCATCGTTGGTCATGCAGGTGGCTACTTCACACTGGCAAGTGCGCAACCATGGAGACTGTGTTGCCAGGTTGCCGCGAATGACCCCCAAAACGTTTCTTCCTTTCTTTCAAAAAAGAAAAAAGGGAAAATATCTGATTTAAAATGCAGATTTCCAACTCTAAACGAAATGACTTGTCAAGTCAAGTCTCTTGGCTACTAAGTCTAAAGTCAAGCCAAGGTCTTGTTGAAGTATTTGGCAAGCAAGTCGCAAGTCATAAAACTGGCAACTCGAGTCGACTCAAATCAAGTCAATTGACTCAAGTTCCCCCAGCTCTGCCTTCATGTTTAAGAACAACACCTTAACATCACCTTCAAATAATGCATCCCAAGAGTGTGTCAAGTTTCCACTTCCAACACTGTTTTTTGAGAAAATCCGTCATGACTTGTTTTACTTCGCTGATTTGGGAAGGAAGCAAGACAATAAGCTGGCAGAGGAGGAAGAGTGCTATGTTTTTGATTAGCATCCTATTTGCTCAAGATTTCTTTTTGAGTTTTATTTTAGACTATTTGGGGGGGAAAAGCCATCTCAGTTTTGGGACCTAAAAAAGTTAAATAATGAAAAAAAGAATATATATATATATATATATATATATATATATATATATATATATATATATACTACTTCTACTACTGATTCTACTACTAATAATTATATTAATAATAATAGTAATAATAATAACAATAAATATTTTCTTTAGGACTTTGGCCTACAATGGATTTATCTTTTTGGTTGAATGAAAGTTACAACTTATGTTTACATCCAATAATTGGCTATGTAGAGTAGATTAAGATAAATTAATATTATGTGTAGTATCTTCTTTTGTTGTTTATCTATTGAAAAGCATTTACTGTAGCTCCACATTTTTCTACAAAACAACTAAATATATTAAAGATAAAACTGATAAGTTATATTATAATGCAATCCATCCATTTTCCATACCGCTTATCCTCACTAAGGTCAAGGGCATGCTGGAGCCTATCACAGGTAACTCTGGGCTATAACATAATAATGCTTTTAGTTAATTAATTTCCACAATGATTCAGAGGGTTTGATGTCCACTGTTCACATATTTATGCCACAATCAAATTAACCAAAATCGCCTTAGACCAGCTGCGCCAAAAGTTAGATGTGGTCTTAACAGGTATGAGTTTAGACCAACTTTCTGCCACCAAATTGTCACAACGCATCTCGGGCACATCTCCAAGGAGAACACCCAGCTTGATGCAGACCAGTCTGCCCAATTGGCAAACACGTGCAGTGAGCCTTGCCCTTGCAGGAAAATCAGGATCCGTTGGCATATGTGCCCCCGCCGCAGATGTGTCATCTACAAAACTAGAGCTATTGTTGTTTCTATTCCTGTTCTATTCCCTTCGTGCCCGTTTCTGACTTTCACTTTCTGCCCACTCTCTGTTCCAAAGGCATAGAGCCGTCAGTTTCTAGTTTACTGAAGTGCTCCATGAATTCTATATTGCAACTAGTGGCAGGGCAAACATATGACATGCCCACAAAATGAAGACACTAAGCACTCCTTAATTGTATAGGAATTATCCCAAATTATTTTTCAATTTAAGGGCATTCCATCAGTTTCTTAACAGTTCTCTGAATTTAGATCTTTCATCGCCTTTGAACATATTTCTTAATGATGATACACAGTCACAGAACCGCAATGAATACAAATTTAAATACAAACTTACTATTTCTGCCATAAGGAGAATGCCCTTAGCTGTCGAGGTGAATCGTTGGTCAAAGGCCAAGGTGGATGGTGAGATGCTGCACTGTGGTGGAGTGGGAGGCCTGTGGTCTAACACGATTGAGTTTCTCTCCATGATGCACTCGTATAGATTGTCTTTGTCCTCTCAGCGAGACAGATGCTGTTGTAGAGGAAGTTTTGTTCCAGTGCCGGAAACCAACAAGGCCACCCCCCTTTTGAATCTGATAAATACTGTACTTGCTCATATACAGGACACACTGCATAAACGTTTGAGTATACAGTAGTTCCCAGTTTACTTGGCATTCATTCTATTTTCCATCACTTATCCTGTTTAAGGTTTCGGGTCTGCTGTAGCCTATCACAGCATTATTTGGGAAAGAAGCAGGGTTTACCCTGGACAGATCAGCAGGCAATCACAGGGCACATACAGCAAAGTCAAACATTCATCCAATTCAGTATCTTCTGTGGCAGGAAGCCAGAGGAGCTGAAGAAAACTCACACAAGCATAGACAGAAAATGTGAACTCCACACAGGAAGCTCTGTGTCGAGTTTCGAATCCAGAACCTTTGACTGTGAGTCACACGGCCCGACAACTACTCCAACATGCGTCCTCCCTTGGCATTCAATTAAAAAATTGTTTGCTATATTGAACACTGCAATGACTAGAATTTGGTCAAGCGATGGATTTAAATGTATTCGAGACACTTTTCTTGTCATCAGTATCCCAGCATTCCCTGCATTGTTTGTGTGAATGCATTTGCGTGTTTATTCCCAGGACACATTGACAGAGACAATTTTGCTGATGACGCATGGAGCCGATAGGCAAGACAACTATGATGTATGCCTCTTAACCACAATTATTGATTGGTAGTGTGCAGTGTAAGCACTGCCGGATAGTAAATGTGAATTAAATAAGAGAAGGAACACAAATGGAGATGTTTTCTCACCAAATAATAATCCGCCGTATTACGTTCAAAATCATTTACATCATGAAAGCACTCAAAGCAGTACGAGTATGAGCGGTTGGTACATCTGCCCCACAGTTCTGAGGTTCTCGGTTGCATCCCACTTCTCACCCCAAATTTCAGCTGTGATAGGCCGGTATAGAAAGTGGATGGATGGATAAAAAAAAAAAAAAGAATTTGCACACTCTTGCAATACATACGTTAGTGGCAGTGAATAGCCCAATCCGCTGGGGGGCAGTAGTTACACACGGGCTGTGCCAATAGGCCCCAAGTCTAGTAAGGGCAGCGTGAGGAGGGACAAAAGATTCACATTGAAGCCATCTTGACTTTGGTGTGCTGCGGGTTTTGAAGCACAATGGCCATCCAATTGATCATGACAAATTATTCTTTATATTTTCTATGAAAAACAATTGAAAATTGAGTTGTTATTAGTTCATTTAAAATTCCACATAATAGATATACACTTATATACACTGGGGGTGGAGGAAGAGTCCTTATAATTAACTTAATTTGAACATGTACATCTATTGCATATGATTAAATTGATGTTAACATATATTACTTTTTTTATTTTCAAGGAAAAGAGGGGACAGTTAGGTAAATTTACCACGTTATTCATGTACAACCAGAAATTAAGTACTTTTTTCAGTTACTAGTATATTATTAAACTCATGCTGATGAAATTGTGAAAATCCCTTTATATTTGACTTGTATTAACATGTAATCAGAGGAATTAATTGTTTCTTGGCTCAAGCAATGGTTCGCCAGGCAGCAGTTCTAGACACATGCTGCTCAGCGAGAGATTGAAATAACCAGATCACAAAAATCCAATTTTATTAATCACAACAATCAAATGACACTGAAGATCACAAAATGAGGGATTTGTTCTTAAGCTTATGCAAACAAAATAACCTTCTCATTTAGATGCCATGTGCTTTTCCTTGACAGCCAGCAAGCATTCTCAAGCCTATTAGTTATTTGACATTTACACATTTTTGTAAACCCCATATTAAGTTCCTAGAAGTGTAATTTTCCTTTAATCTAATGCTGGCTATAGGCTTGCAGGAGTAATTGTAGAAAGATTTCCTGACTTTGGTGATTATAATAACACCAATAAGGAAGCTATTGTTGACAAACCCTTGCACAGCTAGGTTTTCTTTCACTGAAATGATTAGAAACACGGAGTGATTTCCTTTTTTATGATTTGATTTGATTTATTTATTTATTTATTTTGGTTGCTGTAACTAGAATAAATCCAACAAAATGTGGAGCAATGTATTCACCTTTTGGCTGTGGCTATGCAAACTGACTGTAAAGAAGCAGCACATATTTTCTCGAAGTGACAAAACATTTCTTGAGTGTCTCTTTCCAGCCTCCCCTCCTTTAGCTGTTGCTTTTGCACTATTGTCTCCTTCACTTATAAACTCCTGTTCCCTTCTCATTTTCGCCCCCCGCTTCTGTCCTCTGCTTCCTCTTCAGCTTCGTGGTGTGTGATTAGATTCACACAGTCTTCTATCATTGTCACTGACACATACACACACTGCTCCATTTATTCAAACCCTGTAAATAACCTCAACTCTGCATGAACCCCCATCCCCTCAAAACACACACACACGCACACGCACACACACACACACACACACACACACACACACACACACACACACTAATAAATGTGCGCTAGCCCAGATGCGGCACTGTAATTGGCCAATGTGGCTTCCTGCTCTGGTGAAGATATTTTAATGCACTCACTTAAAGATACGCACACACACACGCAAACACACACACACACACCTACACACACACACACACACGCACACACACACCCACACACACGCATATGCACGCACACAAACACACGCACGCTAATCCTTGCTTCTGAAACATCTGGCACATCCCACAGCACATGAATAAACGCTGGCAACACACATATGCAGACACGCACTGTACAGTATATGCAAACCTACAATCAGTATCCAGGCAGCCCCTCCCTGTTTAACCACCGGGCCCGACATTCAGTTATACAGTTCGGAAAAAAGCACAAGCTCCCTCTCTGAGACCGCCACTGCAGTGCTTCTCTTGGAAGCTTCTCTTGGCTGTGTGGAGAGGGCACTGGTTCAATTTGTGACCTTGTCATATTTCCATCACTATGTACAACTCACTGGCCACAACATTAGACATAACATTGTAACAAGGCCTGCAAAAGACATGTAGCAAAAAAAAAAAATAATAATTAAAAAAAATAAAAAGCTACCTTTATAAAGACCCATCCATCCATCCCTTTTCTGAGCCACTTCTCCTCACGAGGGTCGCTATCCCAGCTATCATCGGGCAGGAGGCGGGGCACACCCTGAACCGGTTGCCAGCCAATCGCAGGGCACATACAAACAAACAACCATTCGCACTCACATTCACATCTATGGGCAATTTAGAGTTGTTAATTAACCTACCATGCATATTTTTGGAGTGCCCGGAGAAAACCCACGCAAGCACGGGGAACACATGCAAACTCCACACAGGCGGGGCCGGTGATTGAACCCCGGTCCTCAGAACTGTGAAGCTGACGTTCTAAACAGTCGCCCACCGTGCCGCTCCTTTATAAAGATGACTGCTTAATTTTGATTGACACTGTTAACGAGGTATTGATTTGACAATAAGTTTACTGTGTTAGTTTGATGTTAATTTGGAGTGGTGGAACACTGCACTGCATCCTACAGATGATGGCTGTTTCAATATTTTGGCTTTCTCAATTTGCCAAATAAGGTAACCACATAATTAGAAACACAGTATGAAATAAAAGCATCATGATGAACACCCTGTTCACCTTGAATGACAATTGGTTTGAGGACTATTACTTTCATGAAGTATGAATGAATGAGTACATTACAATCCAATCAATTTCAATATGTGGCATTTAAGTGAATTACATTCATTTGATATATACATATTAATAATACTTGAGTACACATCCATGAATTAAGTCAAAGTACAGTACATTAAAATCCACAGCACTCTTAGTATCAAAAACCCTCCATGCACATTGCGCATGCACATGCACATCCAAGGTGACCACTGTGACAGACATAGTATAGCACAAAGTTTCTAAAATAAAATTAAAAAAATGGGCCAATGAGAGTGACTAAAAGTATCTTAAAACCTGGGGCAAACATCTGGCTCCTTTGGGCATACTCATTGGTAACAACTCTGACCATGTATATTGAAACTGAGCATTATTATCTTTGTACAGACCAACGTACCTAATGTATCACAACTGACCATAAAGGAGACATATTGTGTTTTTTCACAATTTAAAACAGTTTCCAGGTGTTTGGCTCTGTGTGCTTGTCAAGATGTCTTTTCATACTTCTCCGTTACTTTGATTCACAGCACCTCGAATTTGTCCGACACACACGACACTTTTTAAACCCACAGGTCGGCATCTATGGAAGAGAGCCAAGGCGAAAACCATTTCTGACCAAAAAGAACATAAAGGCTCATCTTATTTTTTTTTTTAGTATATATAAACAAAATTACATCTGAAATATCCATCCATCCATTTTCTGAGCCGCTTCTCCTCACTTGGATCGCGGGAGTGCTGGAGCCTATCCCAGCTTTCATCGGGCAGGAGGCGGGGTACACCCTGAATTGGTTGCCAGCCAATCGCATGGCACATACAAACAAACAACCATTCACACTCACAGTCACGCCTACGGGCAATTTAGAGTCTCCAATTAATGCATGTTTTTGGGATGTGGGAGGAAACCGGAGTGCCCGGAGAAAACCCACGCAGGCACGGGGAGAACATGCAAACTCCACACAGTGGGGACCGGGGATTGAACCCGAGTCCTCAGAACTGTGAGGCTGACGTTCTAACCAGTCATCCACCAGATATTTGGGGAAAATCAGTTCTTGACCCCATCAGTTCTTGACCTCGGGCTGAAGCGCACTTGGGTTCTGCAGAAGAAAAACGATCCAAAACACACCAGCAAGTCAACTTCTTAATGTCTTAAAAAAAAAAAAAAAAAAGGTTTTGGAGTGGCCTAGTCGAAGTCCGGACTTGAATCTGCTTGAAATACTGTGGCAAGACCTTAACAAGCCTGTTCATGCTGGAAAACCCTCTGCAAGTGCGAGTGGGCCAAATAAGTAAATATCTCCACAGAGATGTGAAAGACTCATTGCCAATTTGAGAAAACGCTTGATTTCAGTTGTTGAAGCTGAGGATGGCCCGACCAGTTATTAGGCTTAGGATGTTATTGCTTTTTCACACAGGGCAAGGTAGCTTTGAGTATTTCTTTTTCTCTCTTAGTAAATAAAATGACCATTTTTTTTCCTTTGGTTATCTTTGTCTGATGCTGTATTTATATTTGTATGATGATTTACAACATTAAAGTGGGGAAACCATGCAAAAATCGAAGAATTTGAGAAGGGTTTCACATTTGCAACTTCTTCAATGTTAATTGATAACAGAATAATGATATATACAGCACAATCATTGATATCCTAAAATAGTACTGTGAATTTTATTCTATGCAGAAAAGTGTGAAGTCCAATTAAATGCTTTGCACCACTGCTTTGATAGGCTTGTGTTAGAGAAAGAGAGCGCCTCCATCTCTGGATGAGCATTTACAGTCTACTAACCTTACTAGTTAAGAGAGACTGGGGGAGTGCAGATGGGGCTTGGGAGAGTTGAGGCCGAGCATCGAGAGTGAGCGAGATGTATCAAACAGAAGCCCCCTGCTGAGTGGGGAATGGAAAAGCTGCTGGCACCAACATGAATATTTCAGCAGATAGCAAAAACTCTCTGTACCTCTCTCTCTCTCTCTCTCTCTCTCTCTTCTCTCTCTCTTTCTCTCTCTCTCTCTCTCTGTCACCTTTTCCATCTTCCACTTCCCTCCCTCATCAAACTCCCCCCACCCAGCTTCTCTGCTTCCTCTGCTCTCTTGTGGAGTGCACAGTGATAATGAACAGTGTGATAGCAATGGACCGTGTCGTGGGGGTCGTGGCGGGGGAATAAGGAGCAGACCGAGTGAGGAAGAGACCTGCTCGGACTGAAATCTGGGAAGACGTATCAGAAAATATATTGTGAATTGGAATGTGAGTAAAGAGCAGTGATAGACACTGATCGTTTGGCCAGCGGTAGTTAAAATAAAACAACAAAACAAATATTAGCAGATGGGAGCGTTTCCTCAGACTCCAATATATACTGTCTGTCTGCTATTTCTTCCAATAATTGACCAACGCTTTAGCTGCAAATTGTTCAATTATCAATTTGAATCTAAAGTGTCGGTCTGTGTGCACTTTCATTGCCAAAGTCAGACTGACATATATTCCTAGCTCTAACAATTACATGCAGTCAAGGTACAGCATTTGAATGCAAAGCCTGCGCCAAACGGTGAGCTGTTGCCTGTGGGAGCTGTGATATGTCAACTTGTTTTGTTTATTCGATTGCAAAATATTTAAAAAATAAAGCACTCATATATGTTTGTCTAGAAGCATACGCATAAGTTGCTAGAGTTGTTGTTTTTTTAAAAAAAACATTTTTTAACAAGTCACTGGAGAGGGTGAAAATCCTCTGAATACAATTCAGGCTTCCTTTCTGAATCTAGCTCACATTTTTAGTACAACAAAGCCAAAATAAACAATACTCTTGGGTTGCTAAGAGTTTGTCATCAAAAACATGAGATGATGGGAATGACTGCGACATGTGTGCCGTTTTAGAACAGTCTGCTCTGTTCTGTCCTTGAGATAAGTGTTTCAGAAAGTATGCAAAATGGTAAAAACAGAATTGTACCTGTGGAAACACACCCGTTGAAGGAAAAGCAAAGTTGCTAAACAAGATGACAAAAAGCAATCAGGTTTGTCAGACGTTTGCAACCTATAAACCTAAGTGCATTTATTTTTTTAACTGATGGCTGTAATGCCCTGCTTGATTTATCCTCTTGGTTCTGTTTGGGTGTCTCTGGATATATTGCTGACGGTGCCAAAATAAACAGGCAAATAGCCTGCAACCTAGATAAACTGTACACATGCAGCCTCATTAATTGTATTTGTTTATTTTTTCCATCAGCGTGTGTGCCAAGGCCTCTGCATATGGCTGCCATGTTTGAGTTATCCCCACAAAATACAAGTTATTGAATGTGGTATTAAAGAACAAGGGATTATAATACAGTGAACTTTATTTTCATACCTAGATATTTACGCTAATTTGTTGTCTAATTTGCACACGTTACACTAGCATGCAGTGGGAGTGCTCCGAGGCCTTTATTTGTGTTTGAATCATGTCATCTTAGCTTAGCATCACTCAGTTCATGTTTGTGTTCCGCAATGCGGCTCCCTGATCCATAGTTAATGACATGTTGTGTGCATCATGCAAAAATGAAAAAGCACTCTACACATTAAAGCGGCAAAAAGGGAGGGAGACGCAATTGCACTGCAGAGCTCGAGCACCATTCAAATACTACGGCAAAGGACGAATTAAATTTAGATGGCTTCCAAATTTAAAAAAAATTGGGGTTTTTAAAACTTTCATGTATTTGAATGTCCTTTTTTGCTGACCAAAAGTGGAGACAAGGGCATGCATTGTCAAAATGGGGTGTTGTATCAATTTAGCATTTGTAGTTATGGCTGTCATATGAAGTACTTAACCAGGTCCAGATATGGCCCAGAGAACTATGATAGCACACACTTTACTGGGTAACTGTGTGTGAATGTGTGTGCGTGTGCGTCCGTGCGTGTATGTGCTATCAAGGCCATGCAGACTGTGCTGTCAGTAGGGTGTGCGATGAGACAATACAAACGATTTACCACCATGAAACACTGAGCGGACCATTACACACAGAAGCACAAGAGACGCACAAACACACACACACACACATATATACATAAGCTTAAAATATGTTTACAGTCCCTTAGACCCATATACATAAACACCCACATGCACCATGGATGCAGGCTGCCTCACCTTGACCACCGATGTGTCGTCGGTCAGTATTGTTATGAAGGCTTCATCTTGTTTCAAGCTGCATACCGAGTTGATTTGTAGGTGTGGTGCGCAAACAAACATAAAATCCAACAATTGTTCTTATCATCTGGAGGATTTTAGCATAATCCATGTGTTATGGATAAACCCCAAAACATAATTGAAGGGTTTGTGCGGGGTGTGAATATGTATAATGGGGTTTCTCGGTGCTAATTTTGGCCTGTCGCGCTTCTAAAGGCCATCGCTGTAAGCCATCAGTCAGCCACACCACTGCAAGCACGCAGCAAAATGTCACCGTTATCACCATGAAAGTGCAAGCATGCACATGAATGTATGTATGTGTGTATGTAATACTTTATTTTTATCTTTTTTTAATTGTGTATGTCTTAACATCTTTCACTTTCTTCTCTGATTAATGTGGAAAATTAAAGAAAAGGTTTTGGCTGATCAGGCTTAAAATATTGCATTTACGGAAGCCTCGTTGTTTTCGGACATCTTCCCAGATCCCTCTGCAGCGAAGGCTTCCAACGTCATTGTTTGGCGACGTTGGAGCAGCAAGAGAGAGGCAAGGTACAACCTGGACTGGTTGCCAGTGGGCACATTTAGAAAACCACTGACAATCACACTCACAATTTCCAGTCTTTAATGCAAACCTGCATGTTTTTGGAATGTGGGATTGAAGCCGCAGTACCCGGAGAAATCCCATGCAAGGACAAAGAGATCATGGAAACTCCATACAGGAAGGTGGGAGCTGAGATTCCAACCTTGAAACCCCGCTTAAAACTGTAAGGCAGACTTGCGAACTACAAATACAATGTGCTGCCCGACCTTTCACGATGACGATGCAAATACTGTTTTGCCAAATCACCCTGAATGTGTCTTTTTTTTTTTTTTTTTTTTTTTTTTTTTAGTAAAGGACAAATTATGGCCAGTTTGACAATCAAATCGAACATGTGTAAAAAAAAAAATTCAGGAATCTTGAGGAATGTAGCAAAACGTCTTGATGTCTCATGAGACCAAGCCTTGTCATGGACAGTGCCAGGCGGAGGACTCAAATGGCAGAAGTCAGTTCCAAAAAAAATATACTGTGTAATAAACAAGCAGGGGTCAGTACACAGGCAGGCCATCAGCAAAGGCATCAAAGTATCAAAACTGTGAGGCAGAAGGCAAAACAAGGTCGAGGCTTACTACAAGTCATTGACATGGCATATAAAGAATGCTGGAACGTGACAACAAACTGGCAACCAGACAGAATGAGACACACAGTTATATGCATTGGGTAATTAGTGTAAACGAGGTGCAGGTGGGGAAGACGCACTTTGGAGCAGGCGTGTACGCGAACCACCGCAACACATACAAACATGACAAGACCACTGTTCAGCAAAAATCGAAGGCATGTCTTTTGTTATTAAAATTGTGTCTCTGGATACCATTGCAGCATCAATCGACTGTTCAGCTGGATGGACATGCAGAATGGTGGATCTGTATGCCTTTTGTGCTGGAACAGTTTTGCTGTGTAACAGGAGTTTGAAATAGTTCCTCTGCTTATTTTTTAACAATTTTTAATCATTCTGATGCTTATTGAAAATGCAGGGTCTTCACATTTAGTGATTGGTAAGTGCATTGATTTAGTGCATGAAATGAATTGATAAACCTTTGAGAAATTTTGATTCCTTTGCGGAAGAAGCTTCACTATTTGCTTGACAAACTCCGGCAGTTCGAGGGTGCTCTGGATTGTTGGTATTGTTTTTTTATTATTATTATTATTGCTGCTTTTAATTTATTGAATTGAAGAATGTTTCCACCTGTTATTTGGAATTCTTGGAACAGTTCATCACATGTCCTAAAAACATTATCGTTAAATAGTTGTTGTAGGTGGTCAATTTCATGTTGTTCCCATGTGCTAAAATGAAGGTGTATATTGTTAATTTTGAAATCTGGATTTTGACAGATTGGGGAGAGCATACTGATCCTGTAGATTCTAAACCTTTCCACCAAGCCGTTAAGGTGGATGCGATTATTGGGTTCTTGAAGCATTTGTGGCGTTTAAAACTTAAATAAATGGGAGTTTTTGGAGTTTGATGTTGTTGCAGTCTATCTGTTCCAATTCTAGCCAAGAATGATGCTCCTCATTGTGGTGCAACCATTTGATGAGGTATTCGTAATTGGTTAGCTAAATAGTAGTGTTTAAAGTTGGGAGCATTTAGGCCTCCCTCCTGTTTACGTTTCTGCGAACAGAAAATGACTGCAAACCGGAAAGCCCAGTTAACTTTATCGACTTTAACTCTGCGTCAAGTGACATGGTGATTGCATTTAGATTTTTACGCTGTGACATGCTTATTAAATGTAACAGACGTGTGTGTATCTATATATATATTTCTATATACTATATAGGTTGGTTCATAATAAATTTTCCTGATTTATTATTGTCCTCAAATTAGCGTATCTTAACTGTTGTGTAGAAAATCTGTCTAATGGATGTTTTGCCTTTTGAAGCACTTTTGGATGAATTAGAGCAGAGACTGAGTATAAGGCCTTCTTATCCAATATCAGTGCGCAACTTCACAAATGCGCTTCAGGAAAAATGGTCATAAATTCCCATAACACACTCCGAAACCTTGTGGGAAGCCTTTCCAGAAGAGTTTACAATTCTATAATTGTAGGGGGGGGGATGTCATATTAAATCCTATGGATTAAGAATGCGATGTCACGTAAATTCATATCTGAGTCAAGGCAGGTGAGTGAATACTTTTGGCAATATAGTGTATTTTTTGTCTGTACAAACCACAGATTCAAGGTTTACAATTCTTACTTGACAGCCTACAGTATATCATTCCTCCTGAGTGGAATATGTTCTCCTCCTGTGAAATTGAATTAACCATTGAAAGATGCTTGTCAAGAATACAAGTTTTAGAGTCTCATTAGAGACAGTAGATTTCCCAGCAAACGTATGTCGAACAGCTGATACAGATTTGTTTTTGTGCTCTTGTACTTTTCCAGCTGTTTTGCCTTGTGGTAAGTATTTTTACAGTACATCACACAATTATCCACAATGAGGTCTGTTTCCTTTTCTACAGCCCACAATTTTAGTCCGTCTATCATTTATGACTGAGTGTTGCCATGTGTCACTACCATGGAGCATCAAATAAAACATTTAAAGTGTTGTGAATGGGACGCTCTGTGTGTTCTTCAAAGCCTATGAATGCACTTTGAAATCATCCTTCAAGCTTTCTTGTCTGACTAAAGTGTATAATTTCTGAATACATTTTTAAATACACAGAAAACGGTTGGATGTATCCATCGTGGACCTTGTTCGCACAATTGAGAAAGAGCAAGTATGACTGTTTTTCCTTATATAAACAGTGACGTCAAATGTTTTGTTTCTGTATTTTATATGTGAATCACTTTGTGAGTCTTCTCTGTGAAAAGTGCTAAGTAAAAACAAGTTAATTAATTACCAACAGTTTGAATGAACACCGTTTGTTCTTAAATGTTACTTACAAACACTGTAAAAGACTGGCATCTATCGGCAGTTAACATATTGTCTTTTGAAATGCAGGAAAAAAAACAGTAAATGTGTGGGTTTTTTTTGTTTTTTTACAGTTGTATGACATTAATTTAAAAAAAATTCTATGGTTATTTAAAACTATTATGTTTATCATTTGTCCAAGTCTTACATTACTTTTACATGGCAGTGAAATGTTATGTTCGTTTCTTAGGTACAAAATAAAAAACACACATATTGACGAATGGAGACCATTTTGGGGATTTTTGTTTTCGGGACAGATGTTGTATATCCTTACCATATTTGTTGAGGTTTGGCTTTGGCTAACGCTGCCATACACAACATACACCCAGTGGTGGAAATGTGGTGTAGTCACGCAACCCTAATTGTGGGTGCTATAAATGACTGCGCCCAATCTGTCTTACATAATCGCTGCCACTGCTTTGCCATTGTTGGGGACTAAAAGATGACCACAGCATCAGTTTGATTTTGCCAAAAATCAACAGTACAGTTTCACCTTCCTGGAGTGCTTGGCTTTATAAATCAGGGTGTCAAACTCATTTTTGTCGCGTGCCACATCGTAGTTATAATTTCCCTCAGAGGGCCATTATGACAGTGAACCCATATAAATGTATGATTGCCTCATTATTACATATAGTCAAGTATTAGTTAATTAATTTTAAAAGGGATACTGGAAACAAAAAACAAAAGAAATGCTTGCAATATCTCATCATCAAGTGGAGACAATTTGCAATTTTGGTATTTTATCACGAAATATTAATGATGTACATGATTTGATGACGGTCCACATAAAATGATGTGGGGGGTCGGATCTGGCCCCCGGGCCCTGAATTTGACACCATGTTATACAGCCTCAGAAGCGCGTAAGTGGAAAAGCACTAAAGTCGATGGAAGAATCCGCAGTTGCACTTTTTTTTTTTCCCTCTTACTTGAATGAGAGAATATGGAGCGTACTTTAAATCGGTGTGTTGTTTACAGATATACAAAACAGAAGAATCTCAGCTGCTACGCTGCAGGGACGCTCCTGGAACAGAAGTAGCTCCACTTTATCTCAATGTACAGTTCTATGCACAAGAGAACAATGGCAAGAATTAAGGAGCATGTGAAGGCAACTGCAGCCCATTTCACATGCAGAGTTGCTTGCTTTCAACAAGTACGTAACGTGACTCTCAAACTGTCTGTTATCCTTGAGGGCCCGAGGCTCCCAAAATGGAGAGCTGAAAAAAAATGTATGTTCTTTTCTAAATACATGACAAATGATCAAATTCTAACACTGAAACCATTGCAGTACACAGCAATGACAATTAAACTCTGATGTGCTACAACTGATATCTAATGTCTCACTAAAATCAACTAATAGGGCTCTACTTTCAGCAGCACGGCGGCCGGCGTCTGTGCTGGTGTGGGCGTGTTCACAGCAGACTTCAATCCTGTGCAGTCGTTGGTGTGGATATCGATCAATGAGGTCCGCAGACATATTTAAGTCATCAGTGGTTTTCACCAGCTCATTCTCTATTTAACAAGGGTACCCACGAACGTTCAACTCTCCAGTCACACACGGATCACTTGCGTCCTCTTCCACATATAGAGATGTCTCCATACGAGACTATTTGCGCCACGTTTAAAGGGAATGAAAGGAACCGCTTCGATTGGACAGCATTAAAGCCGGCTGTGACGACGCCCACACCAGCACAGACGTCCCATTTTTAAATGTGTTGGGGGTACGCCGGGCCACGAAATGACCAAAACCGGGTCTAGCCCGCCTCTTCGCAGAGTTATACCAAGCGCAGCGCTGGATTTCCGTTAGTCAGAAAAATAGAGCCCGAAGTGGGTCTGTCTGACTGCTTGTTTCTGCCAGCTCTCTGTCGAGAGCCACAACACCATCAGCCCTCCATTTATTGTTTACACAGGCTAGTGATTATTCAGCCCTGAGTGGCTAAGCAAATGCCCAGAAAGGTCAATCTGAGCAATTCTGTGGATCTCCATTATACTCAAAATGACTAACATAGTTTTTGTTGTGTGACTTTCATATATCACCTCATTTCCTCTTACTTTTCTGTGTGAGTTCTCTTCGTGGACAATCTCAGAGACTCTGGAGATCTGCTGTAGAGGACTCTTGGAACTCTTCTCTGCTACAACTATTGTCTTATTTAATAATTAAAAAAAAAAAAAAAAACACTTAATCATTTATTTTTGTAGGACACCCTAACCTCTGAGAATGGAGTTGCTTATCCAATAAGGCTGTTCAAATCCAATTTTTTAAAAACAAAACCTGCAAGTCAGGATCTTCTGTTCTGGTTTGCACAGCTGTCTTTTCTCATTGCTTTGTGCTGCCAAAACCATTGTCACTGTCCTCAATTGTTCAGTGCATATTGTCTGATTATTCGACATATTGTTTCAGCAATCAGTTCCACTGTATGTCTAATTGTATAAGTGTCCAATTTATAATCTAGTGTGATTGATATCTCTGCAGAGGACATTGGAGGGAACAGCAGAGATAAAATGATAATACAAAGAGAAAGAAAGACCCGACTGCTTTTTGTCAGGGTCCCTGCCTGACTCTAATCGACGGTACTCAATTATCCACTCATTAGTCGGCAAATGGGAGAGGCCATTGGAAGTGGTGTTAATAGAAAGCAGCCGTTCTCTTTGTCTTTTTTGCAGTCTGTTACTTTTCAGATATGCAGTGGTATGCATGTCCATGTCCAATTTCTTACCTTTCTACTTACCTTGTCAGGCAGCTGGATTCCGAAGAATAAGGGCATTTCAATCGTATCAAGCTTCAAACTTCCAACTAGTTTAAGCCTTAACCAAAGAGTTGTCAAAAATATTAGTTTCAGAAGACAACATGCACTAACTGTTTTAGCGGAAATAATAATAATTGTATTAATTGATAAGGGTGTTTTCACAGTTCAAAGTTCGGAATGACTTCTACAAGAGACACTGTTCAGGCTAATGCTATGAACTTGACTTTTCTACTTGTTATTTCATGCCGCAAAGACTTGCCTGTCCTTTTCTTAACAGCTTCTATGGGCTCCTCTCCTGATGAATTTCTGGTCAACCATCCATCTGATGAGTCAAGTTATGATACATAGCAAACTTGCAGTGAATCGCAGGATTCGTGGGGGAGATAAGGGGTCTTAGCCAAGTCCTCATTGATTAATAAGTGCGCCTGGATAGTTTTGTTTTCGACATCAGTTGTTATTTAGTAAAAATGGCTGTATTAGTATCTCACATAAAAGCTTTCTGGCTGTGGAAAATGTGTGGAATGTAGTCCTCTTGTCGTATTGCTGTTTCATCATCAGTCTAAAGTCAGTTGTGATGCTAACGCCTTCATGAATTATTGTCAGTTCTCAGTCTCGCATACTCACCATCTTTTGGCTCTGCTGTCCTTCCTTCCACCCCCTCGGCTCAATCAAAATACCTGAGAATACACCTTTGCACCATTCGGAAAGGCATACTCAGCAAGGTGCGTGTGTGTATATGTGAGTATGTAAGCATGTGTTTGTGCTAATGAAAATGACAAATCCACTCAAGCAACCCCGCTCACTCCGAACTAGAGCTGACAAACAAATTAAATATGCATGCCTTGCAATTTGTTTGATATTCTCCTCCTGCAGATGCATTTCCACTTACAGACTCTACGGTGCAGACAAAGTAATATGTACACACCTGCTGGCCACAACATTGGGTACACTTGCACAATAAATGTCTCATAAATCCTAGTCTTTACAAAAATAAAGCTGTTATTTGAGTCTGCTAGAGAGTCATTACCGTAATTTCGCGCTATTATTATTCTTTTTATAATATTGCAGTGGTGTAGAACTGTACTGCATCATAATAGGATGTTTTTAATGTAAGATAACCAAATATTAGTCATGTATTCTTTTAACACAATATTGCATTATTAATTATACAGTACTACGAGATTATATTATTACAGTGTATTCTCATTAAATTAAAATAATATACTAAAATATAACAAATGTACCTGATAAGTGCATAATTATTGCTATACATTTTAATAAAATCACTCCTGATGGCCACATGAATATTCATCCATCCATCCATTCTCAAAACCGCTTATCATGTTCAGTGTCGCGGGGTGCTGGAGCCTATCCCAGCTGACTTCGAGCAAAAGGCGGACTATACCCTGAACTGGTCGCCAGTCAGTCGCAGGGCAGGCCACATTAATATTGTTTGGGATAGCTTTAATTTTTGTTGATACTTTTCCCGTTATTGCGGTTATTTCTGGCTCTCGGTAACAACACTGGTAATGAATAACTTCTCCAAATCTGAAGACTGATGCTTGACCTCACAGCAGATCATTACAATAATAGGATGGGATAAAACACAATACAATATAACTGAATTGAACTGAATAGTCTATATTGCTAATGTTTAAAATGTCTGTGTATATGTTGCGTGTCTTTGTGTACTTGCGTCTGTGTGTATGTTGTTACTTTGAATAGAAAAGTGTTCACATAATTGATGAGTATGATAATGACACAATCTGGCGCTGGGCTTATGTGCGTATTTGTTTGCACACTTGGGTATAGGACGGCTCTATGAGCTGGCTGTTCAGCGGCCAAGGACGCCCATCATCTTGGCACTGACAGTTGACCACTGACAGCACCTTGTTCCACGGCAGAAAGACAGTGAGACACACAGACATGCTGACAGCATATGGTGCAAGACAGGAGACCTGTGGGCCCATGTGCATGGAAGAAAAACAGTTATTCATCCATCTCTGTTATGTTCTTTGACTCTCACTCGCTACTGTCTCTATCCTCCCTCGTTGGCATATGCTATGTTTGGTTGGCTGTGTTCCACATGCCACTCTGATGCCCTCGGCACCGCTCGGGCTCCATGCCACCTGTGCCACTCTCCTCTCTCTCTGCAGCCCCCTGCTCACAGTAGATGAACTAATGGTAAGTTACAAAACATATAGAAATTTATTACAATAAACATTAATAAAAAAAAACACTCAAATACACTTGCACGAAGACACTTCGCGAAGACAAACATGGTTCTGCAATTGAGGCATGTACAGTCGTGTTAAAAAACATTGGCACCTGGGGTGCCAATGTTTTTTAGCGTGACTATGAAAAGAAATGATGCATTTTTTTCTTGACTGTCTGACATGAAACGAATTGAACTCGTATCTCAAGGCACCATTTTATATGACTTTGGTGCAGAACGCTGTGAAGACACAGTATGTCTTTTGATGTTGGGCAGCATGTCCGTTGTTGAAAAGAAAAAAAAAAAAAAAGAAAAAAAAAAAATATATATATATATATATATATATATATATATATATATAAAAACATGTATATTTTACTGATTGAAATACCAGTATTTTCTTGCATTCTGAATGAATAATTACTGAGGTGGTTTTAAAACCACCAGCCTCAACTTGTTGTCATCTAGACTTTAGAGCATAGCATATAATGCAGTGATTCCCAACCACTGTGCCACTGCACATTAGGTGTGATAACACAGGGTTACAAAACAATGTTTGTTTTTCAACTGATTTAGGACAATTTTGCATTGCTGAATCTGAAAATGACATGTTTCTCTTATCCAGGTCTGGTTTTTATCCCAAGTTGTTAACAGTTTATTAATTAAATGTTACAAACATTTCTGACTGTAAACTGAATAGTAGAAAATGATTAAAGTAACTACCTGACACTTGAATGTTACATCATTATTGTTCAAAATTCCTGAATTCCTGAATTTTGAATAATGCATGAACCTCCATTTATTGGAACCTCTAAAGCAAACGTGCCTGTACATGTAAATAAAAACATTAGGCCATAGTTCAAAAAGTTGATCTGATTGAGCAAAACCAATGTTGTATATGATATTTTGATTCAGCACATCAAAATTGTCCTAAATCAGCTAAAATATTTTAGACAAAACATGAGTTGTTGACAGTATAATTTATCTATCTACACCAGTGACATATAGTGACAGACACAACAATTAAATGCCCTTCCACTAGATGGCAGAAGCTGCCATTTACGCGTGTATCCACCTATTGCCATACAAGCAACACAATAGCTTTTTGTTCAACTAAACAGGACCAGATTTAACACAAAGAGAATCTGTGAGTTAATTGCAACCAGATCATCATTATTTCAGTAAATATACTTTTTGTGACATTTTTTGTTTGGTGTTTGCCTTGAGATTTCTACAAAATAAGGAAGATATATGCCTTGGCTCAGCAAAGGTTGGAAAACACTCAATAAGGTGTGCACACACAGCATCACACTGTCATGTGTGCACAAAGTTGTAAACTGTATTGTGAGACTGTTTGCATTTTTCATCTGATACCATCTAAACTAAAGCTGGTTTTGAATAATGATTCATACTACTCAGTTCAATTGGCAGAAAGTGTATAAGATTAAAAGCTATTTGTGTGTGCGCAAGGGAGAGACAGAAGAGGCAGAAACGCAGAGCTGCAGGTTGCATACAAACTGGGCAGCTAAGCAGAAAGGCGAACAAAAAGACTGTTATCTTGTCTGTCAAAAGAGCACATTGACATGTGCGCAGTGTAACTCCAGGCTACACTTTCATTCAATCACTGTGTTGTTGACTAAACTCTAGCGGGCCACGCACAGCATCACACAGAAGCCATGTATTCAGTCTTCTGTGGAAACCCCATTAATCGACCGAGCTCCAAATAACCGTACGCTATATAACTGAATGACAACCGTGAATGTCGAAGCCACCATTTTGTCATCATCTGTCAAACTCTAAGCAATAAGTGTTCCATGCAGGTCAACCCAAGCTAATCCACAAATTCTCAGAACAACTATACCACAGCTGACCATATGCACAGTTGCGCACACACAAAGACACACATTTGGATGAGTCAGTTAGCTTGGTGGGATGGAGCACACCTGACCCTGCTCCAACACTAGAGTTTACCTATTTAGGCGCTTGCATACACACGCACACATCTCCATCACATATTCAGCCACAATCTGACAATGAGCTACAGTTAGTCTACCACACCTGACCCACACACACTCAGGTGCCCCGGTGAAAGTCTCGGTTGGCCAAAGGAATCTGTGGAGAGTTAATTGGATCAGCTGTTAGTCGGGGAGGCCAAATGTTTGATGGGCATGAGCCAGAATAGACTGACTAGAGGCAGAATAATAAATGAGGTATGCTGAGTGAAAAACAACTCAATAAGATACAGTCAGCAGACATCTAACAACATATGGTGCAAGGCAGGGTACTCCTGTACGATCTATTGACATCCAATACAGTTCAGGCCTTACAGAGATCTGATTGACACACTCATAGCAAGGAATTATTGGAAAATGTTTGTTTTTTTTGTTTTTAATACCTGCATGTTTGCATACATAGTTTATGCCAAGACTGGTCAAATCTATCAATATGAGAGCGCGAGAGAGAGAGAGAGTTTGAATATTTTTGTCCATCCATCCATGGTGCTCAATAGAACAATCCATACTTATATATTACATATGATATGAATACATAAAACAGTGAGCATTATTATCTTAGTATAGGCATATTTATTGTTGGTAGAACTCCTTTGGTGGATGTCATCTGACGTGCTGGCATACGTAATGTATCCTGTGTGCTGTGGGCACTGAGGATCTTGACAGCTGTTTCAGATGAATTAAAAAGAATTACTATGTCAGATTGAATCAACTCATAACATGGATCTACTGTAAAAATTGTATTTAAAAAAAAGACAAATTAGATAGATAGAGTGGTTACACGAGAGTAAACAGTTATGGACTGCAGTGATAAAAGGTTTAAAGGTGCACATGTAATCATGCAGGGCAATGATTTATTAATTTTGCTAAAACCCATCTTGGCTCCTTCACTTCAGCTACAAGGCATGGCTGGGCCCCTGTATCCAATGAAATCACCTCGTCTCTGCAGTGGAGATTTATCAGCCAGTTAGACAAGTGAACAGGAAAAAAGTTGGATCAAGGATTGATATTGAAAGATTAAATAATAAACTCTATTTATGGATGTGTTCATCGGAATGAATGTATGCCCTTTGGGCCAAGGAGGTAAACAATAAAAGGTCATTAGAAAAGAACCATATTGACAATCCAAATTTATGGATCAGTAAAAAGTCCTCTTTTGCTTTTGTTCAGTTTTTTTATGCTTAAAATTCCACATTTTGTTTAACAGGAAAGCGCTGCATTTCTCAAAGTGACAGCATCAGAGCCATGAAGCAGCTGGCAGATAACTGAGGCAGCTTCTCAGACAGTTAGTCTTTATGGCTCAAAGTTATCAAACTGAACTGCGAATAACTTGGAATATGATATTAGTGTGTTATTTTCCAAATTACAATGAATATATCAACATAGTGATTATGTTATGTTGTGAATTGGCTCTATTGGCATCGTGGCATCTAAATCATTGGCACGTTTGCATCGGGATTTTTGTGCCCCCTGTGGAGGCATTATAAGGCCTCTTCAAGGACTTTCCTAATAAACGTTCAAGTGAGGGGTTGTCGATGACCAGGATGTTTGACGTCTTTGTCGTTCTTGCTTTGCCAAGTGACTAATTAATAACACATCCACTGTCATTGACAGCTTTAGAAGTCAAATATCCATGTTAACTGGGAGGGATGGGAGTGAATGAGTTTTAAAAACATAAGCTAACCAGCGAAGGGGTCTCTTTGTTGCTTCACAATCGACAATTGCAGGTTGCGATGTTCTCTGCTTTTTTTCGGTTCAAATGTATTGACAACGACATCAAAGTAAGAGTAAGTATTCTTTGAACAATGTCGGGAGGTGGTGGAAGGGGTGCTGAGCATGGATGGGGGGACCAAAGGGGGGTTTTGCACAAGCTAGGAGCGCCACTGTATGTAACCCTTATGAATAACTGTTATTTCCAGCAATTAGTCTCCTTCTACTCCGCAGGTTGCAAGTGAAGGAATGACATTGAGGCATACTGTGCATGTGCTCATTACACACAGACATGTCATGACACTCACATTCGTTCCTCATAGCTCATGCTCCCACATACCATAACAGCATACTGGCTGAGACAAAGCATTTTACAAAATGCGATACAATGACATACATATGCACAAATACTGTACACTATTTTCATCACAGTAATGAGTCTCTCACTCAACGGAAAGTAGCCCTACTTTCGACAACATTCAGTTGACAGACATGTCGGTCCTCAGCTCATTCACCATAACTCGACCATGACTAAGTGCTTCTCGAGGTTCTATAGTCGCAGAGTTAGCAGCACGTCAATTTTGAAACCCTCTATTCACTTTAGACTCTTTGGCACAGAGATCCCGCAAAATTGTCGCATGAGAGCCGTAGCAGAAAATTCGGCAATAAGCCGCCTTTGCTTTTGATACAAAACTCAGGGAAGGCATGATTTTACTGCTACGCTGTCTGTTTTTACAGAGCGAGTCAACACCATGGAATCAGGCATTTCATTTTTAATGCATAAGTATGTACGACATTAAACGTTTATACAGTGATGGCCCTAAACAAGACAATAATACCAAACCAAAAAAATATAGTAATCTGAAAAGGCCATCTTTTAAATAGCTTTACACCTATTATAGCTTTATAGCTTATAATTTCAAAATAAAAAAATATAGCAGCTAAAAAACATTAATAAAAAAACTTAATGATTCCTGCCTATTTACTTTGCTATTGCCTTCTTTAGGAGTAGCGGTCTAATTTTGGCCAAATAATATTTATTCTGTCTATTAAACTGGGTCTTCTTCTTTTCCTTTGGGCTTGTCCCTTTAGGGGTCGCCACAGCGCGTCATCCTTTTCCATGTAAGCTCATCTCCTGCATCCTCCTGTCGAACACCAACTGCCCTCATGTCTTCCCTCACGACATCCATCAACCTTCTCTTTGGTCTTCCTCTAGCTCTCTTGCCTGGCAGCTCCATCCTCATCATCCTTCTACCAATATACTCACTATTTCTCCTCTGGACGTGTCCAAACCATCGAAGTCTGCTTTCTCTAATTAAAACATCTAACCTTGGCCGTCCCTCTGATGAGCTCATTTCTAATTTTATCCAACCTGGTCACTCCAAGAGCGAACCTCAACATCTTCATTTCCGCCACCTCCAGCTCTGCTTCCTGTTGTCTCTTCAGTGCCACTGTCTCTAATCCATACATCATGGCTGGCCTCACTACTGTTTTATAAACTTTGCCCTTCATCCTAGCAGAGACTCTTCTGTCACATAACACACCTGACACCTTCCTCCACCCGTTCCAACCTGCTTGGATCCGTTTCTTCACTTCCTGACCACACTCACCATTGCTCTGGACGGTTGACCCCAAGTAATTAAAGTCCTCCACCCATGCCATCTCTATTAAACTGGCTCTACTTAACTACAAACAAACACCAAAAAGGTCTGGAGTTACTCACTTAACATACCCGCACGCTGAAAGACAGCTACTGACGGTGCAGGAATTTGGTGGCACTTAATTAGGAACAACTAGTCACAGTCTCTCTGTGAAGAAGAACATATGTTGACTGACTGGATAGAACCACAGTTGATTATAAAATCCCCTTTTATATTTTAATATAATATAGTTATAATATTTTAATACCATACTGTATATGACTATTCACGTTAGTGGAAATGTGATTGATGTCAGCGTGTATGAATAGAAATCAGGATTTTATGACTATGACTAATACATGCATGCATCCATCCATCCATTAGTGTACAATCATGGATTTGATGATGATTTTGTTGTTTTGGATGTTGTGAGGAGTTTAGCCGGACTCAGCTGAACAGCGTGTGTGGGCATCCTTGTAGCCACAAAGCTGTGTTTTCACATCCTTGCCAAATCTGATGTAGTTTTGAGTGTTGGGCCAGCCTGCTGCCAAGCTGCTACTAAAGCTTCTTGCATTGGAGAGTTGCCTGTCTGAAAGGTTGACATCCAAATGAGCGTCACGCGACAACCAATGTTGAAGTGGCATGCTGCCGCGTGTGACGGCGAGTGCTGGAGTCAACATTCCCCCTACGGCCACACGTGCCATCTCATCAAAAATAATAAGGTGGCTGTTTTTTTGTAAGACCGCATAGTTGTCAATCTAAATACTAGCCTATAGCAGAGCAGAATACATGGTTCCTCTTCAACCTTGGCCTCAATGTCACTAATAGCAGCTTCATATTCCTCCAGCCATCAGCACAACCACCCCCACCATTCGTGTGTTTGAGCTTCTCAGCAGGGGGCTACACTTCCAGAGATATGCGAGGGTGGTGTGTGTGTGCGCGTGTTTATGTGGTGGCCTATGTGTTGAGTGTGTGCATGTGTGTGTGTATGTTTGTGTGTTTAGCCTTTCGGCTACTCTCAGGATGTGTTAATGTGATAATTGAGTATTCCGGATTCTGCCTGCAACTATGTCACCATCCACACAGACACTTAACACCACATGCATCCTTACAGCTAACTTGGCTCAGAATAGCTTTCGTGTCTGTGTGGGTTTTTTTTTTTTTTTTGCCTGAGCTGTACTGACTCATTGGTCATGGCCCACATAGAAATTGTTTTGTTTTCCTTTTTCTAGTTTTGGGGATGTAATATTGTCTCGATGGTGCCTCAGTAAACGTGAAATATGAATTAAAATTGTCCACGCATTCCATACTTTTATACTAAGTCAATGTTAGAGAGCCACTCTATGGAGGTCTAAATAGCCAAAACAAGGGACCTTTAAATGTATGTTGGATCAATTTATATACATTGCTTGTATGGTTTCTGCTTTTTTGCATACATGAAATGAACGTGCAGCAAGTGTTTCCTGTGATGTTGGAACATATTTTTTTTCCTGTTGTCATTCTTTTCAATTGTTGTACTATTCTTTACAAGCTAACATTTTTAAAGGTCCCATGCCATCAATATATATTTTTTTCATTGTACTGTTTTACAAATTACATAGGGCAAAATGATTTTGTGACTTGAAGTTTCAAGTTTCACATCCATCTATGCTGTTGGTCAATTCAAAGCAAAAGGCAATAAACGGCATACAGTAAGGCTTACAAAACAACCGGATTAGATTTCCGTTTGTTTGTGACATAGATAGATAGATAATATTTCAAGTACCCGCTCACTTTGTAATTAGTACCCACCCACTCAACTCAGCTGGATGGCAGCACGCCATTTCCGAGTTTTAAGCGAGCGAGGCCGCTTACAGCGTGTTGTCATCGGTGCGCTCCACTTGGCTGCCGCAAGCCACAAGATGCTGTGATATCGCCAAGGCCCAATCAGAGCGAGGCTGTTTTCCATATTTAAATTTAGAATAACAGCCATCCAATCAGCGCAAAGATCATTTATATTTTAATATTAATGAGGAAACCAGCCACGTAATTTGCCAGGCATAAAAGACCAACTAGAATAGCTTGTAAAAGGGCATTCTAGGCATTTCCAAGCCAAATGATCTTGCAAACACAATAAAAGGACGTCAAAGAGTATGAAAAAAAGATGACATGGGACCTTTAAAGTCCTATTACTTACGAAGACAATTTGGACAATTCCATACTTCCAAAGGCTTCTTTATACTCGCGCGGAGTATACGTCACTGCGGCTGTCCCACGCGTAGTTTGCCTTTATACTCGAGCGCAACCCAAACGCTCGCAGTTTTGAAAATGTACTGCAGTTCACCTCCAAGTCGGGGGTGTCGCTAAGGCTGGTATTGGCTAAAACACCACAGGGTGGAGTTTCCTCTGCATTTTTGGGGACATTTCCGGTAGCTGTTTTTACTTTCCTTTCAGTAACAAGGAACAAAGCAACAACAAGGGCGACCGTGGAACAGTGTCTGCTAGAACAAATGGACATAGATGACCAGATGATACGTTTAATTATGCTGCAAAATCGATCGAGAAGGCGGCCAAGGGCCACGTCGAGTACGTCATCACAGCATGTGACTAAAAGGGACCAATCACGAGAGATGATCTCCGCGGCGTTCGACGAGCAGCAGCAATTTTTGCCGTGTGCGCGTCAAGCTACGCAGAGGGGCCTCGCGGGGCAATTTGTCGGTCACGTGATGCAATGCGGGCATTGTCGGCCGCGCGACTGCGTGAGTATAAAGAGGCCTTAACTTTGTGGAAATTATTTGCGGGAGGCCCCAGTATATGCAAATTAAGGTTTGGTATGGAAGAACTTGAATGGTCCACACAGAGCTACATTCTTTGGGATGGACCAGTCCTTCTCATCCAATACTGTACCAGTAATGATACAATTTTCATCCACTGTAACTGCTGAAAATTAGGACATTTCTGGAAATGTAATTGATCCATTCCAGAAACACTTTGATCCATTCCAGAACTTTATGACATTCAAGTCATAAGTTCGAGCAAGGTACAATGAAACAATGACTCGTGTACTCACCCTTAGCTCTGACCTTGATTGACGTATGGGCTCGGGAGGTCAATTTTATGCAACACTTATCGTTCTCCATATCTGTGTAATTTGGAATTTAATTTATATTTGTCAATAACAGAGACACACAAACGGCTTTCCTTTATTTCAGTGAGTTCTTTTTCTTGAGTTAGAGGAATATCTGCAACATTTTGGTTAAATGCAGAGTTGTACAACTCTAGGGACAGCCTTAGAATTTCCAAAATACAAAGTAATTGTGTAAACATACAACTTACCTTACCTGCCTTACCACGAGTGATGAAATGGTATGAAAATGTCATATCATGATTACCATGAACAAAATATTCATAGTTATCACTGTTACAATATTGCAAAAAAATATAATATTTGTTTTAAATGACAGATACTAGCATTACAACAAGTGTTTATTTTAAATGCAAAAATAAGACTCAAGATGAAAACACATGTCACAATAATGATTTTCAAGCATGGTGAGAACATATCAATAACACCTCCCTTCATCATGTTATTGCTGATGTTATCACTGTGTAGTTGCATTAAATGAGTTCAAGTTGCTTCAGAGCAGGGCGGCTACAGAGACTCTAAGATATGCTAAATATAGTATTGAGTATGACTGCAATAAAAAAAAAAAAAAGCGATAATACTAACCTTTTGAAATGTTATCACGGTTTATCAGAAAACCGTAAACCGTTTCATCCATACTTACCAGACACACACAGCTAACTGAAGTAATGAATCCCCCATTTGAGTAGGACCAGTAGTAGTCTGGCTCTGATTCACCACAGCAAGACACTGAAGAATTGAAGTGTTGAGAAGCCAGAAGGCCAGAGCTTTTATCGGGAAGTTGAAAGCAAACACAACAGAGATGAACCAGAAATTCACTCTCTGGATTTTCGTATCGATCACTTCTTACACATTCACAAACACACATCAAATGTCAGGCAAATCAATGAACACACACACACACAAGTAAATCTTGTATTGGTGATGATTTCTTTTAGTGTATGTGTGCTAGTGTGTCCGTATGCATGGGAAAACTGGAAGTTCTGTGGTTTTAAAATATATATATATATATATATATATATATATATATATATATTTTATTTTTTTTATTTTTATTTTTATTTTATTTTTTTTTAACAAACTGCTGTGGCGGCACGGTGGCCGACTGGTTAGAGCGTCAGCCTCACAGTTCTGAGGACCGGGGTTCAATCCCCGGCCCCGCCTGTGTGGAGTTTGCATGTTCTTCCCGTGCCTGCGTGGGTTTTCTCCGGTTTCCTCCCACCTTCCAAAAACATGCATAAATTGGAGACTATAAATTGCCCGTAGGTGTGAATGTGAGTGCGAATGGTTGTTTGTTTGTATGTGCCCTGCAATGGGCTGGCAACCAGTTCAGGGTGTACCCCGCCTCCTGCCCGATGATAGCTGGGATAGGCTCCAGCACGCCCGCGACCCTAGTGAGGAGAAGCGGCTCAGAAAATGGATGGATGGACAAACTGCTGTGCAAAGAAGGGGGTGATGTAAAGAGGAGGAGAGAAGGAGGAGAAGAGGCGTTGACGAGGCGTAGTCGAAAAGAGAAGAGAGGAGGGGATTATGGTTGGTGGTTCGCTGTCGAACAGCATCGATACAACAGCGGCATTTGCCTAATCCCTTGGTAATGGCAGCTTAGCGGCCTCCTCGGACACACAAACACTCTGTCGGCCTCCTCCTCCTCCACTCGGCTCCTCTCGTCTCCTTTCTTGCCCTGGTCCGTCTTCATTTACATAACATTAGAAACGTTAAGGCGGTCCCAACAAGGCCCTATTATGTGCGTGTTGGTTTTGGGTCCCATAGCATCGGGCCCTGGGCTTTGGAAAGGAAAGGAGCAAAATGAGTCAGGACATCACAGAAACGTGTCCACTGTTTTGTCTGCTGGAGATGGTTTGTGTGTTTGTAAAGGACACCGTGAAAAGAGACCGAGAAGGAGAGAGTGACAAATGGAGTCTAGGCCAAGTGATCTAATTACATGTGTGTCCAAAAAGTCACCCAAAGCCTCTGACAAATACACATACACTACTTTGTGTGGTTTGATTTATTTTCATTAATTAATCAGGTGGGCTAACATAAAACATTATGTGCTGTAGTAAAATAAACAACAGATTGAGGTTGTTTAAAAAAAAAATCATTTTAAAATATTTACTGATTTTTTTTTAAATCACAGATGGCCTTCTGGGAAATAAATAAAAGGTATTGTATTACAAAATTTGATATAAGAAAATTATAGAATGTTAAGGTTGGTATTTTGCTGAAATTTGAATTAGAATTTATTTTACTCACGTATCCCCCAAGGGAAATTTCAACTCACACTCCAATGTTTACTTTGTGTTGCAAAAAAACCACATAGAACCAGATGGGACACATGCAAGGAGAGATTCAGTGTGGAAGAGGTGTGCAAAGAGTGCGGCACCACTTGAGCTGGGGTGGTAGGGATGATGCCTGGCTCAAGGGCACCTCAACAGCATGCAGAGTAGCATCTTTACAACAACTAGTTGCCAATTCTTTTGACATTTTTGTCCACAGTGGGACTTGAACCCGACTCTAAGGCACAAGTCTTTTCAGAATGAGCTACTAACTAGCTACTCTAACAAGTGTATAATTGCTTTCTTATGATTTAACTCTGTTCAATGCAATCCTGTATAAGATGGATTTTTATATGATGGCATTAACTAAAGCAGTCACACAGAAATATACATCCAACACTGACAGGTAAAGCTACAACATCTGACACTTAACTGCGTGACATGTCTACCAAAAAGGGTTGTAGTTTGAAAGGCTTTTAGCTGTACGATGAACTTTTGATTGAATTATAAATAATAATTGATTATACTTTTATGTAGCTACACCATTTTTTTTTTAAACAATTATCATAAATAGTATTATAATCTAAAATGAGATTGCCTTTTGTTTAACTACAGGTTATATATGAGCATTAACAGTAAAATAATACTGCTGGGAGACACTCTTTTCTGATGTGTATAAGTTTGCCCTTGCTCATTTTCATATGGCCCCATAGAGCAGAGTTTTCCATTGGCTTCAAAGCTGTGTGCCAAGCGCAGTTGGGGGCCTTCAAAGCTGCCTTCTCTGTCGGCAGGTTTAGGCACAGAGAAGGCTTCTTGTTCTTCAAGGATTTGGCTGACAAATAACGCTGAGCTGAGGCTAAGGCAACTAGCTTGCACGCTGACAGGATAGTCGACACACTCCTGCGTTGTACTAATGTGCTTCGAAGCTATTTCTCCGTTTACCTTGGTGAGTACATCTTTTGCTTTATTGTGCTTTTATTTTGTAAAAAGACCTTTCCCTGCAGAGTTACCATGAGGATTTCTTTTCTCCACGGTACATACGTCTTTGCCTATTGCTAAGTTTATTTGTGTCAAATATGTGCAAACATGTAGCTGCTGATGGAGTTAAGATAACACAACTTTTTGGGCATGGTGGTTTACATGGACTGTAGCTTTATTTTAATGGTGGCCTTTGGATTGGAGAACACTTCTCCAAAATAAAATGGAATGTTATAATTTAACTAAGGCATTACGCTGTTTAGGTGTAAGATTGTTTTGTTTATGGTAACGTCACGTGGCATTGATCAGACTGTTGTAACAGTTCTGTTCTGACTTAAAGTCACCATTCATATATCATGTCTGAGTTAAACTGTAAGGAGGCAACATCTGGTTTCTCAGCGTGGAAAAAACAGGGAGGAGACACAAGCCTCCTGGAACCAATCATTGCAATAGACTACCGGCATTTGTGTAATAGAATATGCAAATTATGACGTAACATTGCAGTAATACAGCATATTAGCATGTGCCTCATCGTAAAATGTAAATATAGCTGAAGTTCGTATTTGCAAACATGCCCATGTAAATACAAACACACAAAATACACTTTGTGGTTCTAATGAAAATTCAGTAATTATAATGAATATTATGAAATGCTGATCTTAACTCATTATTTACACATGCACATCATACTATGACCTCATCAACATGAATGAAGTGGGAATAATATTGCAATTGTTTAAAATGATCAAGCGCTATAAAAAGCAAAAACGCATCTTTTTTTAAATGGCTGTTCACCAATAATGTGTTTTTTTCCCATTTGTAAAGAATGATGTAGATATTAAATACTTCCTTGGTAAAAGAAAATGACAATGAGCAAAAATAACTCAGTGAGCAGTAACTATAATCATCAGCATCATCATAACAATAATGAATTGTATTTTTAACACACTTTTCATCAAATAAATGATCTCAAAGTGCAACAGTGCAACATTAAAAGACAGCATTAAAAGCAAGGCCACTATAAAAAAAAAAAAAAAGTTAAAATAAACAAAGCTAAGAACAATCACCCCAAAATGAATTAACTAAATGCTTTTATAAAAAGGTGCATTTTTAAGACTTTTTAAAAAGCATCAACAGTCTGTGGAGCCCTTCGATGTTCAGGGAGAGCATTCCACAGACTGGGAGTAGCGGAGTAAAAGCACATTGCTTGGTCCTCAGAGGTAGGAGAAGGTTGGCCTGTCTAGAGCAGAGGTGACGAAACTAGTGAGCATTTTATTTTGTTACTGCATGTGTGTGTGTGCGTGTGTGTGTGAAGGGGGCAGGGGGTGAACCTTTACACAAGCAAGCATATGTTGGCTTCAGGTACTAAATGTGGGCGTTTGCCTGTGCTGCACTACTACAAACTCCTGGTGACCAATGGGTGTTAATTTATTTTTATTTAGACATTTAATACACATTTAATACCAAAAAAATCTTTAAAATTACAAATCTGTATTCTTGCCATCTTCCTCGCAGTTTGGCCAAAAGGCCACATAAAGTCAATCTTAACAATCTAAAGAGATCCAGTTGACAGTGCATTTATGATTGTAGTTTGCAGTAGAACTGGGGCAACAAAATAGATTACAAATTATGTGACGACGTGACATTTTAATATGATACCCCATCAAGAATCGAGCTGATCGTTATTATTTTGTTGCTACTATTTAAACAAGCCGCTAACCTTGGATAATGAATGTAATGTTTTGAGTATCGACGCTTGCGTGTCAAAATTAGGTGATTAAATCCAGCAATGAAATATGCATTCTGCTGAATTTGATATATATAGTATAAATATATAAATGCAATGGTTTAATGATCATATAATTTCTATTGCGTAAGTATATCATGCTACTACTGCACTATCTATCGTTAGAACTGAAAAAAACTATGGCATTCCTGTAGTATGTGTGTGTAAGTTCTTATAAACATTTTAAGCCTTTAACTGCAAACACACAATAAACAATGACCATGAAAAGATACTTGTACTTACTTTACTTAATGCTAAAGATGCCATATAACTGTCATTAGTGTTGTTTTTATAGATCTAAGAAACATTCATTGGTGTGTCACTCAGTATTCTATTAGTGTACTAAACATATTTACACAGGAAGTGCATGCACAATATATGAATTGAGATTACCAAGCTAGTACAATGTATGGAAGAAATAAAAACGCACATTCAGTGCAACAATAATGCAGTCTAAAACAACATTACAGATGACCATTCACCACTATGGTGATGTTAATGTATAGTTGCCTATATTGTGTATACACAGTATTTGTGTAGTTTTGCATATATGTCTTTATACTTGATTTAATATTTGTCTATTATGCTCTGCACCTAAACAAGCTGCTAAGCTCATTTTGTTGGAAACTTTAAAAAGAAAAAATCACCAGTAGGGAAATACTATGAGAAAATTTGACGTGTGCTTCTGCACATCTTCCTTTTGTCAGTTACATATACAGTATATTGGGATGTGTAATAGGTGTATCAACTGTCCCATAATCGATGTATTGTTGGCAAAATATTGCAATACCATTACAACATTTTTAATTTTGCAACGTGAGTTGGCTGCTGTGGGGTAGAACTGCTGCAATAAGCGGAATAGTTGGGCTCTCTCGCGGAACTTAGTGATGTAACCAAAATATTCACATCTCAATATGATGCAGTACAGTTTACAACACTGTAAACAACATCCCCGATAATAAATATATTGTTAAAATAATGCCTTTCTGACTCTCGCAATCAAAAGTGTGATTTATTATTTTTATAAAGCCAAGTTGTTTCTATTGGCAGTAATTAAATGTCTGGAGGCTGTTATTTTAAAAAAAACAGAAAAACATCAGCTCCTGTTGATGCTTCTTTGTGGCAGTGGTTAGCATCACTTTAGTTCCTGTAGTCATCGCACATGTTTACGCATACTTTTGTATTATCCTGTTCTTTTGTTGCCTTCCCAGATACTCTTTGAACTTGTTTCAGCTGCACCTGCTCTTAAGTCCTCTTGTCCCTCCTGGATCACAGGATTCACACACATACAAGCAAGCACACCCATACACACACCAGCCCTTTCTACAGCTCCTGCTCTCATTGTCCCTCTCTTTGGACAAGGGCATCAACTAAATGCCTAAATTGTAAATGTAAATTGCAGGCCTGCCGGCACATTTAAAGCTCTGGTCGCATTGCTCTAAAAGAAACCGACCCTGTGAGGATGAGGGGAAGAGATCGAAACAGGCAGCCATTATAATCGTTCATTCAGCCTTTTGGAGGAGACGTTCACCGTTTGTGGTTTGTTCTAAATTTAAAGGGAACCTCTGTGACCTCCTGGCTTTCACATCAGCCACTGAGCCCCCTTAGCACCCCTCTTCCTCCCCTCCTCTCATCCCCTGCCGCATTCCCTCAATTTCCCACTGAAGCTCAAAGTCTCTCACTCACTCCCACCTCTTCTTTTTGTCTGCTTCTTTACTTTATTTTCTCACTTTTATTGCATTGAAGTCATTATAAGGAATGAGTAGTGATTGCAGCATAATGTTGTCTTTACTATTATTTGTTTTTCTATCTTTTGTTGTTGAAGATTAGAATCATAGCCAGCTTCATTCACCACTGTTGTGTCACTTAGTATAACATCAGTATAACAGGTTTTTACAATAAGTATAAACACAGTACATGAGTACAGGACACTATCAAGAAAGGACAACATACAGATGTATGCAATAATTCAGTCTACTGCAGACGGCATCTGAGATGAACATCCACCAGAACGGAGATGCCAATGTGGCAATAGTTGCCTACCAGGGACTCACGGTCAGGTGAGGCAGAGCCTCACCTGCGTCATGAAGACGAAGGAAAAAATGATTACAAATATATACATTTTCATTTGTAGTTCTCTGCTGTGTGCTTTATATTGATTTTATTTTTTTAATCCAATAATGACCATTACGAAAATTGCTGAATTTGCATACATCCTGTTCTAGTACATGGAGAAGCCAAGTGCAGCAGCGAGTAGCCAAGCTCACCTCAGTTTACATAAGCTTTCATTAACCAGCTTGAGGAGGCTTGTAATTGGCAAATGCTTGTTTCTTTTTCCCTTCATGTCTCTTGTTTTCAGACACTTTTAAAATGCATTGTAATTTTCTGAGCCAAATATGGACAAAGCAGATAAACAATATATTTTCCCAAAGATTGTCGTTGATTTTTTTTTCTCTTAATGCCACTGATATAATGATATTAGAGCATAATAAAGAATTGTACATATCTTACAAATTCTGCACTGGTAATCAAACATATGAGCACAATTGTGTAACGTTCTCTCATTAACTTAAAAAAGGTAGAGCTGCATTTCACAATAAGCGCAAGTAAATAAAAAGAGAACGTTATACATGTTCATATAACGTGCTGAACCTAAGAAAAATCAAGTTTGAGTTTCCCAATTTCTGTTTGACATCTTGACACAACAGTGAAGTTTCAAACTATTTTACATATCTTAATTTCTCTCTCTCTCTCTCTCTCTCTCTCTCTCTCTCTCTCTCTCTCTCTCTCCTTGTCTCTGTCTGGTCTGTGCGCAGTCAGTGATTTCAGCAATTACTGCCTTCGATGCAGATTTGATTGGCTGAAAGGGTGGCGGAACGCGCATGTGATTGGTCGGTACAAGTTATAACTACCATAAAGCCTGAAATATGAAAGAACCACCCTGTATGTCTTGAATCATAACCTTTCTGTTTTGGCTATTGTGTGGGCCCGTTTGGGACTGCTTCTGGGTCCGGAAGCGGACCGCGAGTTAGTGACTTCTGTTTTAAATGATGTCGCAACAATCGAGCGAGCCACAGTGAGCTGTTTAGCTACATAGCACACTAGCTAGTTAGCTCATGGGCTAACAAACATATTAAATAGCTAATTTGCCCAAAAAGGTCCCAGTTGTTTGTTTCTATGGAGCCAAAGCTGTTTCGCTAGCGGCTCGCTAAATCGTGAGCGGTGCGCTGGGTGTTACCACAACAACGAAAAAGACAAAAAAAGTGTTGTATCTTTTGTATTTATGAAACGATAACTCACCCTACTGTTCTTCTGATTGGCTAACACCAAGACAGGACTCGTACTTGTAGTTGATAATGATTCGCTGAAGCACTAAAGAACACGCACACACAAATAATTTTTGTTGTTGTTTGAGGAGGAGTTTTGCTAATCATCCCTTCATTTGAGGAGCAATTTTTTATTTTATTTTTTTCCAGCTTAAACGCACAGGGACCCAAAGCAAGGATTTTATGAAGCAATACAAATATGACAATGTAATGGGGGAGGTGAACGTATGGCTGCAGCTAACGACTATTTTAGTACTTGAGTGTCCTACTGAAAATTATATCAAGCAATCGATTATTTGGATAAATTATACTTTTGCTTGGTTAAAGAACAAATTTTAATACAACTGAGAAAATAAGACCTTTAACTTAATAACGCAGAACTAATTGGGTTCCTTTTTTACATAACCAGCAGTTTTTATTTCTTCAATTCACATTGTGCATCAAAGATAAGGCATTATTTACTTTTATAAACTATTAACAGCCTTTGTGCATCTTCACTTAAACAGCTAGAATTTTAGCATTTTGTGACACAGTAATACATTAGGTTAATGGCTGTGCATTTATGAGCTTAGAACAGCTGACTAGGAATAAGACATATTCTTTGTACCATTACAAGTTTTAGAAGTGAGATAAAAAATATTTCCTTTATCTCCCTTCACCAAAACCCTCCTGTTTGGTTTCATGATGATCCATTTTACTCTTATTCCTCTCTGGCCACATTTGCCACGTTTTTCACCCTCTTGACTCAAGGTTATCCCACTTACAGATCATCAGATTGTCACACAGTGTATGGATGTCCTTATCATGGTAAAAAAAAAAAAAACACACACATTCGACGGTACTCATAATTAAAAGAGAC